>NW_017306698.1:1183-32383 GCF_000935625.1 Nanorana parkeri | reverse complement strand
AATGCAGAATGGGACCCTCTATAGAGGACTAGATTTCTCAGCAGTACTTTATACAGAAATGCTATAGTTGTATAAAGTATTGCTGGGATGTGTAGTCCTCTATAGCCTGTGCCATTCTGCATTGCTGTAAATATTAGGGACGCACCGATATATCGTCCGCCGAAACATCAGCCGAAAATTGCACTTTTGACTAAATGCCTTAAATGCCATTTTTTGGCCGATACAGCGTGCATCCCTGCTTTCTATGTATGCAGCCACGGGAAATAGCCAGAGTGCTATTGGCTATTTCTAATTTAAAAATTTGAAATAGCCAATAGCAGACTGGCTATTGAAGCTGAGCAGAGGAGCGAACTAGAGAGAGAAAGTTGTGTCTCAGTTCCGCTCCTCTGCTAAGTGGCTTGGTGCAATAGCCAGCCTGCTATTGGCTTTTGCAATTTGAAATGGAAGAGGGGGGGGGGCACCGTTGGGGGGTGAGGGATCAAGGCTGCCTAGTGGCAGCACCGGCCCTGGATTTTGTATATATGCTACTGGTACTGGTTCTCCTTGAAGCTATAAGCAGCATTCCCCACCAAAGTCAAGTCCAGGCTTTATATCATGATGGCAAAACAAAAAATGTTTGTTGTTCAGGATACGTTAAGGTAAAAGTGGGGGGAAAAAATCAGAACATCTCTCCAATAAATGCAAAGATAACAATCTCTGTTGACCTTCCAGAAATAGATATCTGAACTTCCTGCACACTCTGTATCTGCTGCACTGAAATCTTAAGCAGTCTTATCAGCCCTGCCCAGTTCACCTCTGTGTTTACTGGCAGGACCATCAGTGGAACAAAATGAATGCAGTCACCATGTCTGGGAACTGGTAAGCTGTAATATATTATTTTTCGTTTTTGCTCTGGGGTATAGGTACACTTTATGATGGCCATGCACAGAATGGCACAATTATTCAGAAACAAATAATAGATCTTCACTAGAATATCCGCTCTATAGTGCATGCTGGGTAATAAGGTATTCATGGGAAGGTTAAGTCTAATAGTCTCTGCTTCATCAGCAAATATAAACATAACAATGGACAAAACTTTCTGGCCCAGCAGGTCCCCTAAATCAGGGGCGTCCCGAGTACGGGTGTCACCCGGGGCGGAGACCGGGTGACACCCCGCCGTGATGTCATCGCGCACGCGCGGTCATCTCATTGACGCCTGCCGGCAGCCATCTTAGTGATAGACGCCAGCAGAGAGAGGAGGGGATGTTCACCCGGCGGGATGAGGTATGCCGCCGGGTCCCCTCCTCTCTCCTGACACCGTCAGGCTCTCGGTCCATGACCGAGTGTCCGACTTTTTAGAGTCACCCCTCCAAAGGTGTCACCCGGGTGCGGGCCGCACCCCCCTTGTGATGCCACTGCCTTTAATGTCAAATTGGCCATCTAACAAGATTTTTTCCATTCTCCCATTCAAGCTAAAAGAGGGATCTTGACTGCAGTCGATATACTGAGAATAATAACCAGCATATAGGACAAGAGATGTTTGAACACTTGTAGTTTTTTCTCGTGCAGTCCTATGCTTTAACACAGCGACAATTTTATTAACTCAATACAAGTCCATGTTGAAATTCCTGTTTAGGCACCACTCCTAATATGCTACACCCACCAGGGCTTAATCGTAGAGATGGGGTTGGATAGAAATAGGTCTCCTTATATATGGAACTCCTAATGAGTATACAGACATAAATCACATCTATACAAAATAAATCCAACAACAATATCCAGCAACAACTATGCACAACATACACATTAATGTGAGTGAATAATAATAGGATTCTTGTTTTGAGCAGCTCTAAAAAATATTTTGTTATGGTATCAGACATTTGATAACTCAAAGATCACAAGAACTTACAACATGGTCATACTATGATTATACAATAGGCATTCTCTCAAAATCTAGACCAGGGGTAGGCAACCTTGGCACTCCAGCTATGCATGAACTACACGAGGTTGCCGACCACTGGTCTAGTTTCTATAAGACTATATTCATATCATTTAACATATTATATAGTCTCAGGGATATACAAAGAGGATCAAAAATGATCTGCACTCCAGTTATATTAAAACTTCTGTTGGTCGCACTGTCTTATCAGTGCTTTCCGTCCAAGACTACTGTCTCCCCAGTCACTGCTGTGCAGGTGTGAACGTGTTACGTCATTTGTAACTGCGGTGCGAGCAAAAATGGACGCCCAACTTGTGATTTGCACGAAAAAAGAGCAGCGTGCAATGATTCGTTTTTTGAGGTCTGACCGTGCTTGTTACAGTGACATGCTTATTGAAGAGCTGAAGCCTAAACTTCGGATTAAATGCAGAGGACTGCTATACAAGGGTGTTGTGATCATGCATGACAATGCACGTCCGCACACCTCTGCTAACACTATCGACACTCTGCAAAAACTTTGTTTTGAGGTGTTAAAGAAGGTGTAGCCAAACTCCGGCCTTCCAGCTGTGGTGGAACTACAAATCCCATGAGGCATTGCAAGATTCTCACAGCCACAGACATGACTCCCGGAGAGAGATACATCATGGGATTTGAAGTTTCACCACAGCTGGAGGGCCGGAGTTTTGCTACCCCTGTGTTAAAGCATCTTGCCTATAGTCCTGATCTTTCTCCATCGGACTTTCACCTGCTTGCTCCACAAAAAGCAGCCCTACGAGGACGAAGATTCACCTCTGATGAAGAAGTGAAGGCAGCAGTGCATTTGTGGCTCGCAGCTCAGCCTAAAACATTTTTTAATGAGGGAATACGAAAGCTTGACAGATGGACAAAGTGTATTGACAAGCAAGGAAATTATATCAGAAAATTATGTATTTGTCTTTTCTAAAACTTGATCAAAATAAATTCTACATTTTAATTCAATAAATATATATATATATATATATAAAATCAAAATTGAAAAATAAACAATAGGCTAATATTAGAGCAATGGACATAGAAAATTTACTTACTCATAGTGATGCATGGGTGGGCGACACTGGTGTCTTCCAGCTGTTGTGGAACTACAAGTCCCAAGAGTCATTGCAAGACTGACAGTTACAGACATGACTACCAGAGGCATGTTGGGATTTGCAGTTAAAGCATAGCTGGAGGGCCGGAGTTGCCCACCCCTGTAGTAATGTGTCACATGCCACTGAAAATGTTAGGGATGCGAGTGTCAGTTAAATATCAGGTAAACTTTAGTGCAAACTTAGTGTAACGAGATGAAAGGAATCTGCTTTGTGATCGGTGGGTTAGAGTGACTGCACACCGATAGATCTAATCTTGACAAACAGGCAGTTCATACTTTCCGCCTTCTCTATACAATCTCCAGTGTGTAGAAAACAATTGTAACAATGGCAGCAATAACAAGATTTAAAACTTACATCTATGACGACCAGATAGCCAGTCGGTGTGAGTGTCGCCTGTGGTTCAGCCTCTCCCGGAGACCAGAGCTGAGTAAGGCTCAATGGGTGTTTCTTACAATTAAAAGGTGACGGTAGAAATGACCTTTGAGTACAGTTATAGAGGAAAGGCATTTACAACTTAAATACAAAGGTTCCATTTCTGAAATCAAGAACTATTCATCAACAGAACAGGATAAAGTTCAGTGCAGGAAGTCTGGATTTGTTTAGTTTCATAAAAGACATTCTTTTTAAGGGATGAGTTTTAGGTGTGACAATAAAAAGCTGATATAAAATGTCACTTGTTATGCTGTGATAAAACTTTAGGAACACTACAATGAACAAAGACAATTCCATGAAGATTAAGCGTATAATGGAAAGTTTTCCTAAACCAAGCATGGAGGCTAGTTGCCTGGCTGTCATGGTAAAGTGTATGTAAACCCCACCAATGAATTTCTATTATTTGGCCCCTTTTGATCAGTTAAATTCACCATTGGAAGCGTTTTGTTATATCTGTTTGATTTAACATAAAAAAATGCCTATAGATTAATGAGGTGTGCGGGCTTTTTGTGTAAGCCCAGTTCACCAGAGTTCGCCCAAGCCCACACAAAAGTGTCACTGACACACCCTCCTCTTGGCCCAATCAGTTGCATCAGGGACATTCCACGACCCTGCAGCCGCACATCACAAAGGGGTCGAGAAGGCCCCTGCCACAACTGATTGGACTGGAAGGGGGCGGTCAGTCACAGTTTTGCATTGGCTTGGGCTAAGAGGGGGGATATCAGTCTTTGGCTGAGAGGGGGGCTGTCAGTCACAGTTTTGCATTGGCTTGGGCTGAGAGGGGGGCTGTCAGTCACAGTTTTGCATTGGCTTTGGCTGAGATGGTGAATGTTAGTCACAGTCTTGCATTGGCTTTGGCAAACACCGGCAAACTGGGTTTACATCCGGGCCCCCTGCACATCCTTACTGATGACCTTGCTGGAATCCTTATTTAAGCTGACAGCTTCGGGCTCAGTCACACTTGTAGCATTTTGATCACACCGCACAGGATCGGACCGCAGGCACAATGTGCCTTGCGATCCCGCGCGGCAGATCGCATTGCGGCCGGAGGGCGTGGCAACGGCAAAATTCACATGAATGGCCAGCCACGCCCCCTCCCGCCCCACTAAAAAGTGAGCCGGCCGCAATGTGAGGCAGTACGTTCTGGCCAAAATCGGGCCGGAACGCACTGCAAATAGTGTGACTGAGCCCTTCCTATGCCCTCTGCCTGTGCTGACTGTTATCAATTACATTGTTCTTACCTTTCTATATGGACTACAGAACCATGCCGCTCTATGTTGTGGACTATAAGAGAAGAGCAGGGTTCTAGAGTCCTATCTTGTTTCTCTTGCCCTGATACAGAAGGACAAGTGGGTGTTGTCATCCTAGACTGGAAGTGTGTTACTGGCACAACCACCAGGCGAAAATGAAGTGAAAAAAAGCTTGAATAAAGAAAACAAATGCAGCCATCACATGTATGTACTGGCAAACTGCAACATATAACATGTTTGTTTTTGGGTTTAGATACACTTTAAACCTCTGGACTTAATACTTTGAGTCAATGACTCAGATCAATGACGCAGATATACAGAGAATGACTTTTGATATTGTAGTGAATTATTGAAACCAGAGGGTCACCATAACAGCCAGACAACCAGCATTTTCAACAATGACGGCTCAATATTTTTGTTAGGAAAGGTTTATATAAAAAGACAACTTCAGCCACAAATGACAGTCACCTAAGTACATAGTTACCTTCTGCCCCTCTCCACGCATCCATTTCTATTGCAGGTCCCTACTCATGGTGGCACCTGGAGTACAGCCACAGCCACAGGAATGAATAGGCTAGGGTTGGCACCTGTCCTGGATTCACCCGGACAGTCCGGGTTTTGAATGCTGTGTCCGAGTTTCATGGCAGCAGAAACCCGGACACAAGATGTCAGGCAGACAGGGGCAACCAAAATTAAGATAGGGGCTACTGGCCCCTCACTAAAAATAGTCTCAGCTGTGATATTTACAAATTAATGGGTGGCACTATTTACATTTGAAAAAGCCACAACTCAATCTCCCCTAAAAATGTCAGCGCAATGCTAGAGTGTTCGGGTTTCGAAGAAAAGGTGGCAACCCTAGAATAGGCTGATTTATGCGCATGCACAGTAGGAATTGGTCTTTTGTGGCCGGGCAGAGGAGGCCTGTGATTTTATCAGGATCAGCATTACAGAGCTGCAGTGAGGACGGAGAGTTTGGTATGGACATCTGGCCCCATTGTGCCTCCACACAGCAAATGTTGGTGCTGGCCCCAAATTCATGTACCCTTTTCCAACAGGCTTGCTGGGGCACCGACATTTGTCCTGTGAATGTACAGCGGAATTCTAAAGAGTGTCTTATGCTGGGCACACACTATACAACCATCACAAGACTTTTGTCTTGCGATGGTTGTAAGGTAATTTAAAAAACGTACGACCCGCCTATCTTGGACAGGCAGATCGTACTTGCGATGATCGCAAGCCGCGCCCCCCTGAGGGGGGGGCTTCCGATGACCGCAATGCCGAATGGGCAGTGTGTGCTTGCACACACCGGCCAGTCCGGCTTTTAGCTTATGAACATGCTACACACCCGCTGAACATCGTACAATGCTCGGCGGGTTTTTGAACATGTTCGTAAGTTAGAAGTCGTGCGACCTTACAGTAGTAGAGGTCGCACGGCTTCCACACACCTTACGATAATCGCACGATCGCGGGATTTCCCACGATTATCGTAAGGTGTGTGGGCACCCTTAGACACATTGGGGGGGAATATATCAAAACTGGAGTAGACAGAATTTGGAGCATTTGCCCATGGAAACCAATCAGCTTCCCTCTTCAGTTTGGCTTTGGAGATGAAAGAGAAAGGCTGATTGGCTACTATGGGCAACTGCTCCAGATTTTGTCTGCTCCAGTTGTGATCAATTCCCCTCATTATGAATTCCCCTGTAGGACAGTTGAAAATTATTTTAACTGATTTAAAATGATAAAACAACTGCTACTACGTATAACAGCTACAATAACAGTAATAATATTTAGGTGTTTGCCTAAGAGCTTGTGTAAATGGACCTTTGTTTTTGTATAAGCTGTTTTTCTTCCTCGTAGAAGTGTGAATGTTAGTGAATCAGAAGCAGACCAATGCAAGTCATAGAACAACTAAAAGGAAAATCAAAGCAAGTCAAAGACACCTGAAAATATTTACAGCATTAGAGTCCAAAGCATATATACACAAGCCAGCAGGAGCGCCCGGCCTCTGGAACGCACTGGAACGCAAAGCGGCTAGCTCCCTGCGTTCAGGGCGGGAGGGTGCATGGTGGTGAATTGAAGTCAAGGGCACTGCAGCCACGCCCCGCAGTGCTATTGCCGGCAACCAAACGTGTGGCACATTTGTGCCTGCGTTCCAGTCCAGTGTGATCTCCAAAAATGCTGCAAGCACTATTTTTGCAGATTGCAGGCACTAATGCGTTCCGGTCCAGTGGCTGCGGTGCCATTGACTTCAATGCACTGCAACTCCCCCTCCCGCCCCTGAACACAGGGAGCCGGCCGGTTTGCATTCCAGAGGTCGAACGCTCTTGAACGCACTCTTTGTGGTGTGAACCGGCCCAAAGGCCCATTCACAGCCGATCCGTCGTTATCTATTTTTTTAGCAGATAACAACGCAAGGGCGTCTGGAAAAGAGTGGGTGTGAACTGGAGCAGTTCACACCAGTGCGTTACGCTGATGTCCGCTGCCCTGTGGTGAAAAAAAAAAAGTAGAGCAGGCCTTAGTTTTTTTTCAGTGAAAACCAATGCGTGTTTAACGTGTGTCAACGCAACGCACATCAACGCAAGGCAGAATCAATACCATATATAGACTGGTGTAAAAATTAACAAAGAAAACCGGCAATGTAACACAACATTGTTAATGTACTATGCAAATGCAAGTGAATGTTGAGTCACATCCAACGCACAAATGTTGTGAACAGGGTACCTAGAAAACAAATGTACACATTTGTCATACCGTACACGTGCGGTGGTGTGCAGAAAAACGCACATCAACAGATATGGTAGTGAACAAGCCCTAAGGCACGTTCACATGGGTGGAAATGGGGCAGTAAAATCAGGTGGTTGTTCTGGGTTTTGTATCGCCACCCCACAAACCAATACTTAACATGGCAGCCAACCAGGATTGTACATGAGCCACAGTAAATTTTATAAAGCATGTTGCATTTGCCAGGTGGTGCCGCTTGCCAAACATGGCCATTGCAACCGCTTGGCTCATGATTGTGGCACAGTATTGCAATGCAAAATCCCTCTTGAGATCCAAAAATCACTTCCTAAGAGCCTGTAAACTGGTTGTTAACGGGTGTAGAGCCTGCTGCCCGTGTTAATGTACCCTAAATCACAATTTGCATATGCTGACAGTCATCTTCTTTACCAACCACAGACTCAAATCACAACTAACATGAACTCGGTGCAGCCAGAAAATAAGTTGAAATCCTGACAAACATGGGCTGGCCATATGTGTTGTGTAGTGTTCCTTGGGTTAGAGGAAGGTAAATTAGGAGACAATGTTAGTCTGCATGCATGAAGGTCTATTGCCACCTAGTGATACAGTAATATAAGAGGTTTACCTTCTAGAAAGAGAGCAAGAAATACAAATGACAAACAAAGAAAAGACATAATGCAGTGCGCAGTGTAAAATTGCATTAATTTAAAAACCTTCAATGGCTGTGGACGTGCATCTAAAAAATATTACTCACCCATCATTCTGCATCCAATAGGGTGCAGACAGACAGACAGACATTTTCCTGGGTCCTTGGAGGAGCAGTCCTCTCTGCCAAGGTAAAAAAAAAAAAAGAAAAAAAATAATTAATCCTTTTTAAGAAGAATTTTACTTTTCCTATAGGAGGTACCCACATTTTGCGCTCCACCTGTTGTGCAACTATAAGTCCCATGAGGCACTGAAGGACTCTGACAGCCACATGCATGACTCCTAGAAGCAGTGTATTTGTAGTTTCACTACAGCTGGAGTGCTAAAGGTTGTCTACCCCTGCTCTAGACCTTTTATCAGTCATGGCACCCTTAAAGAAGAACTATGAGTTGAGTGCTTTTCACTCACCTCATAGTTCTAGCCGACCTGTGACAATGAGACTGTCACAGGTCGGCTCAGTAGATCGGGAGGTGAGCGAACACATACCGGCGTTCGCTCACCTCTCGATCCTGTCATGGCTCTCTGCCGTGACAGGGGAGGGGCTGGATTCCCCCTCCCCGCTCCGATCCACCAGCGCTGACTGGCGGAACGGACGGGGGAGGGGGCGGGTACAGCTGGCTCTGCCTCTAGATAGGCAGAGCCAGCTGTCAGTGACGCAGCTGGGCGGATCCAGACATAATTCTCGGGATCCGCTTCAGCTGCGTTGTCTCAATATACCGCGAGCAGCAGCTCGCGGTATACTGCGCCGTCCCAGTATACCACGAGCTACAGCTCGCGGTATACTGAGCCTAGTGTGACAGGAGGACGCTAGTTTGTGTCCTCCCGTTACCCTAAGGAGAACTATGGGGTAAAAGCCTTAACCCCATAGTTCTCCTTTAATAAAATGCAAAATCTCTAGGCTCCCCAGTCTATAATGTAAAAAACATAGATGTAAAAATATAAAAAGCGCTGTGTGGCCTCTGCACAATCCCTACCAGACCCTTATCCAAGATAGGGGCATGGCATGGATTTTAGGGGGGAACCCCACGCAAAAGAGTCCACCTTTACAATAGGAGCGCCCTTCACATCAGGAGCCTCCTCCTCCTTGTACATTAGAGTCACCTCTCACACCCCTGAGGAATGCACCCAGGTAGAGAAAAGCCGGTATAGACCGTTTAAAGATAAATTTACAGTAAAGTGTACTGGCCAAAATATTTTCTAGTTTTTGATAGAATGGGGAAGAGTTTGTATTGCTGGCTGTGACTACATCGGGAGATTTACCCTCTGTTGCTCACATGGCCTTTAGCTTGTATAAGATCTGTGTTTACCAGGGACGTGCGGTCAAGGGAGGCAGGAGAGGCAGAGCCTCACCTAGTATTACGGCGGAAAAAGCTGTCAGCTTCAAGTCTGAAGCTGACAGCTTTTTTCCTCCCTTCAGATCGGCTTGTAACAGGTTACACAGCAGGGAAATCCTCCCCGCTATGTAACATGTCATGGATGGAGCATGTCTGTTCATTCCAGGCAGCGCTGCATTCGGCTTTTGACAGGTAGTTAGGTTACACAGCAGCGGGCTTACCCACTGCTTGTGTAACCTAACTAGTGAGGCAAGAGCTGTCACAGCCTCTACTCTGTTAGAGGCGTGAGCTCTGTGGATGGTTTGGACCAATGGCAAAGCGCCATTGGTCCAAGCTGTCCAATCAAAAAAGGAAAAAAAAAAAACCCACTGAGGCCATCATTCTCGATGCCTCAGCAGTGACGAGCAAGTGAGGGACAGGGAGGCTCCTCCCCATCTCCTCCCTTCCTCCTCCTTCAAAATAGCTTGGGGACCGGGTTGGGGCAGGGCTTCGGGGGATGGGGGGCTAAGACGCGATATGGATGGTGTTTCGCCTGACTGGGGGCAGGGGCTGGGCATGCTGGGGGCGAGCCTCGGGAATGCCTCACCCGGAACCACGTCACTGGTGTGTACAGTAAAGTTTTGGCAAACTTTGGGCAGCAGCTTTGTTGAAGCCTGCAAAGAAAACGTCAGTTCCAGTATGGTACGTCAACCATCGATCATAATGGGAGTGCTGGCTGTCACTGTAAACAATCAATTAGCATGTTTTCAGCAAGCTTCAAGGCCTAGTCACATTATGTGTGGTTACCTGCGCACTGGATGAATGCTGGTAACTGCAATGACACATGAAAAAGGATAGTTTTCTATGCGTCATGTTTACACTGTAAGGCCGCGTTTATATGTGTTGCGGTGCACTACCATTCAACATATTTGCATTTTAATGCAACAGATCGCATATAAAAACTCCTATATACGCAATGCACACATTTTTTTTTACAAAATACATTTTTATCCTGTAAATTTGGCTCTTTTACAAGAGGAACAGGAATGAAGTCGGAGGAAATACTGCTTTGTAAACAGATACAAAGCCACAGATAAACGCAGTTGAACACACAATAAAGCACATGCAAGCACACATCAAAATGCAGATCAGTCATATATAGTTCAAGGATGTTGGAGTACTTTGATTTTCTTTTACCTTTTTCTGTTCTGAAGAAATTGCTGTTTCACAAGTGTCCTTTCCCAAACTGATTTCTTAATGGGAGGTTCCACCTTCATTATAACCACCTGATGATGTTTCAGAATGGAGAAGCTGCTCCAGCTGTCTTGGAAAGTATCTGACCAAAACTAAAACTTTTATTGCAGAAGATTCTGGAAATTTGACTCCACGTCCAGCCAAGTTTGAGCATTGGAGAAGAGTATTTTATTAAGAAATGCTGAGTGGGTTTTGGCTTAAAGCGCAAGTAAAGTGGAATATGACAAAAGCAAAAAAAGCGTTCGGGAGGTGTGTGCAATAATGGGGGAAATTCATCAAAACTAGAGCAGACAGATTGTGGAGCAGTTTCCCATAGCAACCAATCTTTGCTCATGGGTCCCCATCTTTGCATTGGTTGACGCTTTGCCTGAGTTCGCCACACCCGCTTGTGTGACCCACTGGGTCACTCAGTGTCCCCAGTGTGACCCATGAAGATTGTGACCTTTGTGACCTCAGCGCCCATGTGCCCTGATATTGGTTGGAAATACTTTTTTTTCCGTTGAATGTGTTATCAGAGCGCATGCGTGCAAATGTGCATTAGAAATTTTGTTGGAGGCATGGCCGTGAGCATTACGTAGGTCGGCAAACCCAACAGAACACTGGCTTTACGTAACTTCTGCGCATGCGCCCGGGATTTACTTCATCTCAGCATGCCGGGTCTGTGCTGACAGGCAGGTAAGAGATTTTTGGTAGAATCTCCTCTGCTATAAAAAAACAAACACCTGCCTGTCAGCAGTTTCTTGCAAAGACACTTTACTTTCACTTTAAAAAGACCCTGTCACCTTGTTCATTTAGGACATAGGACATAGTGATAGAGTCTTTGCAAAGGAACCCCAAAAGTCATTGATAATTACCTTGCCAGCACTCACCCGCCACTCCTTCCTGTGTCTACCTGCCAGCCTGAACTAACATTTGCAATGTCAGACGTTTGGGGGGAGCAGTGACAACTCTGTCACCATTTGCATTGAAGTGTATTTCCTGTTTTGCAGTGAAAGATGAGAAGAGTAATGCACAGACCACTACTGGCAGCTTCCATTGCTCAGAATAGATGGCAAGGTGGAGTTAAGGAACAGACTGGGGGGACAGTTTTTTTTTTTAAAAGGGCATTAAGATAAAATATTCCACCCAAGATCTTTAAAGGTGCCCATACACTGTACGATTATCGAACGAGAATCGCGTGAAATCCCGCGATCGTACGATAATCGCAAAGTGTATGGAAGACGTGCAACCGTTTCTACTGTATGGTCACACGTCATCCGTCGAACAAGCTTGCTGGAAAACCCGCCGACAATCGTACGATTCTCGGCGGGTTAGTGGCCTGCTTGTTCGACAACTGCCGAACGAGCCGGTGTGTGCACGCGCACACTGCCCGTTTGCAGTCATCGGAAGCCCGCCCCTCATTGGCTTACAACCCTTGCAAGACAAAAGTCTTGCGAGGTTTGTAAAGTGTATGGCCACCTTAAGCCTTTGTTAGGACAATCCTGTACATCTTGTTCACGACAGATAATGGAAATCTGCCCGCACAGGACAGAGATAATCATTGCAAACATTACTCCTTAGCCCCTTCTTTAACATTACATAGCAGGGGAGAGCGTGATAAAACAGTTTCAGCAAGTAGGCAGCAATTTAAAATATTTTTTATGTTTTAGGTTATGCTATATTAATGCCCTGGAGGGTTATAACCCATACATTTTTTTTTTTTTGGTCATCTGTGTCTCATTGGGAGATTTCCCTTCACTTCCTGTCTGATAGCCACAACAGCAAGTGAGAGGAAATCCCTTCAAAGAGAGGAAATCCCTGTTGTCCCCATTGGAAGGTTTCTCCTCTATTCCTGTTCTGGTGACAACTTAAAATTTGGGAATTTCTTTCACTTTTAGTTCGGGATGAATCAATATCAGTATCGGTGCCAATACTGGGTATTTTTACGAGTACTCGTGAAAATGCCCCGATACTAAGCGCTGATACAGATACTCGTGGCGGCTTTTTACAGCGCCGGTCCGGCCCAACATCTCCTCCTCCTTACCACTGCCCGCACAGCCATGGTGAGACCCCGACCCGTCTGCGCCTGCCTGCACAGCCGCTGTGAGACCCGCATCCACCCGCGCTGCCCTGGTGAGACCGCGCGAAGCCCTGATAAGACCTGCACAGCCGCGGTGAGACGTGCACCCACCAGTGAGACCTGCATGCAGCCCTGGTGAGACCCGGCACACAGCCCTAAGGAGATGCTGCATGCAGATCTGGTGAGACGCGCAGGTAGCCCTGGTGATACCCACACCCACTTGCGCAGCCATGGTAAGACCTGCACAGCCATGATAAAACACATGCACAGCCGTGGTGAGACCAACGTGCAGCCCCTGCGAGACCCGCAAAGCCATGCGGAGATCTGGTACACAGCCCTGGTGAGATGCCGCACAGCCATGTCGAGACCCAGCACAGCCCTAGTGAGATGCTGCACGCAGATCTGGTGAGACCCGCAGGTAGCCCTGGTGAGACCCACACTCACCTGCACAGCCATGGTAAGATCGCACAGCCATGGAGAGACCCACACGCAGCCCTGGTGAGACCCACACACAGCCATCGTGAGGCCACACGGCCCTGGTAAAATGCTGCATGCAAATCTAGTGAGACTGCACTGCTATGATGAGACCCCAGCACAGCCCTGGTGAGACCCCCACACAGCCCTGGTGAGACCTGCTCAGCCATGGTTTAGACCCGCACGTAGCCATGGTGAGACCCAAACGCAGTCCTGGTGAGATGCCACACGCCAGACCTGTGAGACCATACAGCCATGGCGAGACACACAGGCAGCCATGGTGAGACCACACACAGCTCTCCTGAGAGCTGTGAGCAACACAGAGTATGTAGCTTCATATACTGCATTACTGTATAATGCATTGCTGGGATTTGTAGTCATCTATAGCTGATGGTATTCTGCGATGCTGTATAATCATAACCCGCCCCTGGCTTCCTGATTAGCATGGAGCCGACTTTCTGGCCAATCAGGAAGCTGGGCAGTGTGTACATGCCGCCCAGTTTCCTTAATGGGCTTCCAGTATCGGTAATGGCGAGTACAGAAAAAAAAATATTGGCAATCGTACTTGATACAGAAAAACTGGTATCTGTGCATCCTTACTTTAAATGTTTACTTACAGTGTTTTGCCTGTCCATAAATTACTTTGTATTCATTTGCAATGTACCTTTGAACTTGCTAGAATTTTTGACTACCCCTGGCAGAGTAAATGTAATTACTGTCTGTGTTAACCCAGCTCCTCAGTACCTCCCCTACATACTTTTTTTTTTGTAGCAGCTGGGGGAGGAGTCAAGGGGAATAATAACTAGTGTCACGTGAGTGATAGTTCTGAGTATGCTTGCATCACATCCAAGATGGTGGTACCCAGAAGCAGTCTAAGGGCTCAGGACATGTGTAGCTTCCCCCTGACCCCCAAAGGCAAGTGGTGGACCCCCGAGGCAGAAAGGGCTGGCATTTAACTCTCAGGGATGGATCCTTAGCTGGGTTGTGAGATGTGAACAGTAAATTGGGCGCCAGTCACTTTAAGTACTTTTTCTTAGAACAAGCCAAACTGGGAGAGAGGGTATAGAGCTACAGACATCCATGGTCAGACTATACTTCAGACTCACCAGTCCCTCCCACCTTCCACAGGGTAGGAATACTTTAGTTGAGCAGAGGAGGACACTGTGTAATAAAGCCACAGCTGAACAGAAGACATACATGAGACTTGTTCTTGCCGTCCATGCCACCTTGGCCTTCCTGGCACCTCCAGCAGACATATGGCTCCACTGGTTCTCCAAACCCCCCACATGGGTCCACATCTGGCCTCCTGCAGACTGCGTGCCTCGTTAGCTTTTTGATCTGTGTATACCCTACCCCGCTAGGTCCAGGGGCAGACTGACATGAGCACATAGCAATTCCTGAGTATTTATGCACTTCCCCAGCATACACAACTGACCATTAAACTCCTAGTGATTGGTTGAAGAGACATAACCACCCCCAATGTTCTCTCAGTGGCTGCCCCACTCCGTGGCGGGTTCACACCCCACTCACAGGTAGGTGCAGACAATAACAAAACATCTAGGAATGACCAAATTATCACAGATTACAAATCAGCCAGACTGATAACAATTCCAGCAACAATAAATTTGAAGAGCCACCCCCACTTAGGATGAAAGGGCTAAATTTGCATAAAATATGTTAAGTTAACATATACACTTATGGAAGGATTTGTGTAGAAATGAATGATCTGGCAAAATTTTAAGTACTACTTAAAACCACACACCTTGTTTATTTTCTCTCAGTAGTCTTGTTGCACCGTATGTTATAATTTAATTTCTTTAAAAAGAAAAAATGCTAAAAATGAGATTTTCTTCTTCTAAAAATGCACCCCTTGCCATTTCAATTCAGTGCTCTGTTGGCATACATACAATCACATTCCTCATCACAACAGTCCTTGTAAAGACTTATATTGATGAGGAAAAGGAGTGAAGGTCTGTGCACTACGCAGCATGGTCAAAGTCTGGTGCCCAATGGACAGCACGGACATATTTAGACAACACTGTGCATGTGAAAAATATTACAACAATGAATGTTAGTACTATATCTGTTTCTGAGACTACAGACATGGTTTACGGTGATCACTGTGTGCGCTTCAAAAGAGATGTTCATCAGAAATAACACTAAGAATAAAAACATATATCGGCTTTAATTAATCGTTGCCTACCTTGATTCGGCCAAATCCTCCTTTAATTGTGCCTCACATGCTCCCTCTCCCAGACACTGCAGCTCACAATGGAAGGGTTTTAGCTGCAGAGGCCGTGCTGCAACATCCACATCTCCTGTAACATCATCCCAAGTAGACACAGCCTGAGGGTGACAATGCTGCTCTGAACCCAAGAGCAGTGCAGCAGTGTTATTACCCCATCACAGGAAATTTCTTGGGGTGAAGTTCAATGGCAGGAACAAGAATTTGAGAGACTTTCCAGGAGGTGTAAGGGAAAACTTTGTGCAGATGCAAATTCTGCCGCACAAGCTATATTATTCCAGCGAAGAGCACAGAGGATGTGCACAGCGATCCAAATGAATGTTAAGGAGAACTATGAGGTGAGTGCTTTTCACTCACCTCATAGTTCTAGCCGACCTGTGACAATGAAACTGTCACAGGTCGGCTCAGTAGATCGGGAGGTGAGCGAACACATTTGTCGGGATCCGCTTCAGCTGCGGCGTCTCAGTATACCACGAGCTACAGCTCACGGTATACTGAGCCTAGGGTGACGGGAGGACGCTAGTTTGTGTCCTCCCGTTACCCTAAGGAGAACTATGGGGAAAAGCCTTAACCCCATAGTTCTCCTTTAAGGCTTGGATTTGGCACTATTAATCTTAGACTGGTGAAAGATTAAAAGAGGTTTGCTGAATTTGGCACATTGCTATATACACACACACAATCATAATTTTTTTTTTTAAACAAAGACAGGGTGGGTGCTCTGTGTAGTACTGATTTATTAAATGGTTTAAAAAAAAAGAGAAGCTACTCACAAACTTAGCAACATGTAAAGCTTGTCAAAAGATTCCAAGATAGAGTGATAGTCTGAATGAATAATCCAAACGAATGTCCGTAGTCCTCAGTCCGATAGACGCTGGCAACGGCTGTGGGTAGAGTGGTTGACGCGTTTCCTGGGGCATGCCCCTTTCATCAGAACCTCGTGAGCGGAGAACGCTAGCTAGCTCAGTGTGCCCCAGGAAACGCGTCAATCACTATGCCCACAGCCAATGCCGGCGTCTATCAACTCTGACTAAGGACGTTCGTTTGGATTATTCATTCAGACTATCACTCTATCTTGGACTCTTTTGACAAGCTTTACATGCCGCTACGTTTGGCTTCTCCTGTTTTTAAAACTATTTAATAAATCAGTACTACACAGGGTGGGCGCTCTGTCTTTGCTTTTTGAATGTTTGGACAAGAGCTTTTCAATCTGAGGAGGAGCAGCACCCCTGGGTCAGTCTAATTGACAAGTGGAATAATTGTTGGCTGGCTGTCAGCGCCAGAGGAACTTTGATAGATATATATATATACATACACACACACACACACACACACACACATTTATTTTATTTTTTTTGTATCAGGGCGAGTCATCACACAAAATTAGCAAAACAAATATTTTATTGTTTATATGTGGGGGGGAAAAAACCACGATAAAATTAGGCATTCCAGGTATTTAGAGGGCATAAACATCTTTATTTTATGTATTAGATTTTTATATATTAGATACATTAATAGTAAAAGAAAAAAAAATCTAATTGTGTTAAACCAATAAAAAGCAATGTTTAGTGCAGAAGTGGAAAAGATTTAAATACAGACAAAAAAATATATGTATACAATAAGGCTGGTCCCATCTTCGGCTTAACATGTTCCAGTTATTCCCTAATTCACAACAGCCATTATTTCTTTAAAATACTAATTCTTTTTTGTGAATTCCTTTAAAACATAGTTTCTATATACACTGATCTATTATAATAAAAAAATCTTGTAGGTTTTTGTTTTTTTTAACATCTACATAGAATAACAAACCATGCTGCCGCCTAGTGGTAGCAACTGGAATGGTGCAATCTTTGCACAAATAAAGAAGCTTGAGATGGTAAATTATACTATACAGTGTTTACCCCAGCTCAGATCTGAAGATATGTCTGTGAAGGTTCTCATTCATCCAGGTCATGATATATCTGTAAAAAATAAGACAACTAGACTTGCTGTAATTTTTCTTGAAGACGTTTCACTGGTCATCCAACCAGCTTTCTAAATTCAGAATGACTTGTACAAAAAAATTATCTGCAATTATGCAAATGCAATCAACACCTGGTTGCGACTAACAGATTATGTGGATTGGAGCAACATTCACCATATTTATTCCCAGATAATTTTTGTACAAGTCATTCTGAATTGAGAAAGCTGGTTGGTTGCCGTCTTCAAGAAAAATACAGCAATTCCAGTTGCCTTGACTTATTTTTTTACAGATGGATCTGAAGATAGTTTCTAAAGCAGAACTCCAGGCAAACAGCTAAATACAATGCCAAAGCATTTGTAATTCTGTTCAGCTATCCTTGTGATGCTTACACCCCTGCCAAGCGGTATACCAGGCAGGTGACACCCTTATTTTCTGGCTCAGGTTTGTGGGTTCCTATGTCACCTCACTGCACAAGGAATTATAATCTGTCCACTGATCAGGGAGGTGACCCAGGCTGCAGTAAAGCTGAACCAGGAAGTCATAAAGTGATCTCCCCAGATGGAGTGTAACACAAGTGTGTGAACAGAATTACAATTAGTTTGAAAGGAAAACTAGTTCACAGATCTGTATTTAAACTGTGCATTTAGCTTCTTACCTGGGAGTTGTTGTTTTTTAACAGTGTTTACTGCAAAGGCATCGAACAATCTACAGGCGTTATTGACAACATTTAAAAGCAAAGATGATCATAGCAACCACTCGGGTTTGTCTTTTTACCAGTTAAGAGTAGAGATGATTGCAGACTAGTTGCTATGATTTACTGCACTCAGCAGGTGGGTCTACCAAATCCCATTTGTGTGTGTTTTAAATACTGGGATAGAGATTAGTATGTACACTTTGCCTTTGTGTGCAATTGCAGGTTTGTGGAAATATACAGCATGTACTGTATTTAAAGAACATTATATTTAGGACTTCCAGACCACAATAAGGTGTTGCTCATTTTCTGTAGTCTCAGAAGACCTATTCTATTGTTTAAATTAAATATCTGATTTAGAAGAGTACACAAGGGACATATTCTACAGAACCAAGTACTGTATACATAATAACAACAGGGTGTAAAATACTCTAAAACTCTTCTCTAGATTGTCGAGTTCTCCAGCTCTCAGAAAGTTATGATTCTTCTTCACTCAGAGTTGTGGACTGGCTTTCTCTGAGATGGAGGTATGAGGTGAGGGGGTAGGTCGTTGGGCAACTCAAAGCCCTCCAGCTTAATTTTAATAAGATGCTTTGCCAAGGCGAATTCCTCTTCATCCAACATTCCGTCCTGATCATTATCAGCCAACTTCCAGATTTTTCCCAGAACGCTATTTGGCAATTTTGAGCTCACCATCTCTTTCTTGGCATTAATTCCGGAGACCTTCCCATTTATCGGTGAGAGGGTATAAAAGATTTCATCATAAACAGGTTTGTCTCTGGCCACCACCCATTCTTCTTCTCCAGCACCCTCACCAGCTCCTTCTCCATAACCTTGGTTAAAGGGACCTTCATTGGTGCCCTCAAAAGCTCCGCCATGCACCATCTGTGGTGGCATACTGCTCTCTTCCTCGCGAATCAGATTCATCAGTGGCGCTATTTTATTGGCTAGCATGTTGTCTACGGACTCAATTAACTTGGGCTTCATAGCGTGAAACTTCGAAAAGTCATACAACTCTAGTTGTTGCTGTGGATGATAAACAAATGACAGCATTGAAATATTTTTCCCCAAATCATTTAAAGATTTTTTAATCTAGGGTTCATACATGCAAGCATCATAAAGGAGACATTTGTAAAACAGAAATCCAAATACAGGCACAGCATTTTGCATGATAATCACTTGAAGCTCTGGCTTTTGAACAATATAAAATCACTGCTCAGATGTGTTCTTTCCTACAACAAAAACAGCCTTTTTGTTGTAGGAAAGTCTGGTGTTTGGCTGTTATCAAAAACCCTGCCCTGGTATCTTGGAAAAACGTTTGGTCAATAATCCCATCACAAAGATAGTAAAACAAAATGGGGGAGTGCCATCGGGTAATAAAGTTCTTTGCTATTAGAAGGTCACATGTTGTTTAACAGGACTGTGTCCTATTTTTTTTGACCATTAAAGAAGTCCTGGTGCTGGGGCATAGTCCACTCCTGCATGGAGCATGGAGCATACACCGCCTCAAGCTAATAGACAGTGGCCATGGAACATACTTTAAAAAAAGCATTTAAGAGATAGTCTTTGTTGTCTTGTCCTGTGTATTCTTCTGTGCTCAACATAATTAGCGTGTACCAAAACCCCTGGTAAGCAATTATTTAATGAGTTGAAGGGCAAGTGTTTTAAAGCTGAACACGCCACATAAAGTGCACAAACAAAAACTTCCTTGACCATCCCCAACTGAGCCAAATCCTCCTTCATTTGTGACTCACATGCTCCCCCTCCAAGACACTGCATCTCACAGTAAGAGGGTTGCAGAAACAGAGGCTGTGTGCTCAATTCAGAAATCAGTGGGTAGGACTAGGTGTGGTCAGGCTTCTGATTGAGAAGCTAAAGGGTTGTGAATCAACAGTGACAATACGGATGTCCACACCGCCTGGCCTGCAACATTATCATCCCACTGTAGCGCAAGTAGGCATAGCCTAAATGAGAGTGGAGACTCTGCATTGAATCAAAGTGCATTACAGCATAATTGTCACACCACCACAGGAAGCAGCATAAGATGTTCTTTGCATGTTGACCAACAGGTCTACCCTTGTGAAGTGCCAGTGCAGCAAGCAGCTGGCCACCTGCCTTCTCTCTAACTATTTACCAGAAATGTGCTGAGTCAAGTAGAGTACACACAAAATGTTCCTAAATTTGACACTTAAACCCTGATTACCATCAACAGAACTCTAGCGAAGAAAACGTAATTGTGTATACCCACCCTAACATTATGAATACATGGCCCAACTATTTGATTGATTGGCTCATTGTATGCCTAATCTGTTGAGAAGACCATGTATTGAAAGTAGTTCACTCCAGCTTGGATAACAAAGCCATGGACAGTAGATTTAACTACAAGATGACTGAATGTGAATAGGATCATCATAATTCTTTTGTCTCTAAGAAACTGAATATTCGTCTTAGGTTCAGAAGATACAGATTTATCCAGTTTAGTTATACCAATATATGATGAAACATGTTAAAAATCAAGCCTTTCGACAGCTCTATGGCACGTAAAGTGGAATGGCCATACAACCATAAGTATGCTCAGTTCACAATCTTTACCATGATCCGAGCTCTGCCATTTCTGCTCCAGCAACCCGCAATGCAATGAGAGCCACTGAGCAGCCGAAAGTACATTGTACTGTGAAATGCCAAGGTTTGAGCATGCCAGTTTCTAACTTAGTTCTTGTTTGTGGACTACTGAGAAGAACTGCCTACATCTAAAAGGCATGCACAGGTACTGTTTGTAGCACGCGTTTAGGGAAATATTGATTGGAAATAAAAACCATTTAGCATGGATTCAACATTCCAAGCTCCATTTAGCATTCAACTTTCCAAGCTCTCAGAGATTAAATGGGCCTTTTCTCTCCTTTGGTTACATTTAGGTCTGGCATAGCACAAAACTGCTACCTACCTGCATTCGTTTGACTTCAGGAAAGTCCCCGGGGGAAATCTGATGTTCTCTCTGAATTTCCGTAAAGATTTCAGGCAGTCTGGCAATAAGCTCCTTCTTCTTTGCATCTTTTCCAAACATGGCCGGCATCTCTTTCTTCAGGTGACTGATAATATAAGCATGTACCTTTTGGGGGGGAAAACAAAGTACAAAGAGTTAAAAAAAAAAACAGTTTTAACTTCGGAAAAACAGTTTCAACTTCGGAATTAAAAATAAAAATGCTTTTGTTTAAAAAAAAAAAAAAAAAAGTACCCAGTGGCTGCCAGTACAATATTATACAATTGTTCTAAAATGTTCATAAAGTAATACTAGTTTCTCTGCTAGAAAAACAGGCGATATACACTCCCGGCCAAAAATATTGGCACCCCTGCATTTCTGTCAGATAATGCACCACTTCGTGCAGAAAATTGTTGCAATTACAAATGTTTAGGCATTCTCAAGTTTATTTCTCTTGTTTGTATTGGTATGACACAAAATTAACAGCCTTTTGACAAAGCAAAATTACATCTTTTTGGTAAAGCCCATCATTCTACTGTTTCCAGAAAAAGAAATGAGGCCGGTAAAGAAAAAAATAAATACAGTCCTATAGTCAAACATGGTGGAGGCTCACTGATTTTTTGGGGTTGCTTTGCTGCTTCAGGCACTGGATGTCTTGACTGTGTGCATGGCATTATGAAATCTGCATACTACCAAAAGAATTCTGGAGTTCAATGTAGGGCCCAGTGTCAGAAAGTTGGGTCTCTGTCAGAGGTCATGGGTCTTACAGCAGGGCAATGACCGAAAGCACACGTCAAAAAGCACCCAGACCAAGCGCTGGAGAGTACTGCACTGGCCAGCAATGAGTCCAGATCTAAATCCCATAGAGCACCTGTGGAGAGATCTCAGAACAGCAGTTGGAAAAATGAACCGTTCCAATCTGAGAGACTTGGAGCAGTTGGCGAAAGAAGAGTGGTCCAAAATTCCTGTATAGAGGTGTAAGAAACTCATTGATGGTTACAGGAAGCCATTGATTTTAGTTATTTTTTCCAAAGGGCTGTGCTACCAAATATTAATTGAGGGTGCCAATCATTTTGTACAGTCCATTTTTGGAATTTTGCATGGAATGGGTCAGATTTGGCTTTTTTTTTCTCCACTACTTTGTGTCATACCATTACAAAGAAAAGAAATAAACATGAGAATGCCTCAACATTTGTAATTGCAATTTTCTGTGAGAAGTGGTGCAATATTTTGGCCATGACAAAGTCCAGTCAAAGCATTTAAACAAAGATCGGCCAAATTGAGACACAAACCATGCCCCTCACAGAGCATGCTATACCTTTGTGAATGATCTAATCAATATTTACTTCATATTATAAATACAAAAAGGGGCATACAGGAAACAGATGCACGTTGTTTACCCTAAACACTGCAGGCTCACACAGTACCTTCAAACCTCAAAAAAATTTAGGCATAAAACAATAAATGTAGGCATGGTGGCACTCTATAAACATTCAAGCTGAAAGGGCTATACTGTACCTCAAAGCCTGAAAATTGGGGAAAATAGGAGTAAAATAATTCTCATCGTTGGAGTCAGTGGCAGTAAGCACTCATTCACATGAGCAACAGCCGGCCCATACAGATCTGTGCTGCATGCACGGCCGTATTGGGCCGCTCCCGGGAAGGACAGATGCTGTGTGTGATTGCACGCAGCAGCCTGTCCTTCTCTATGGGTGTACGCCGACCTACGCTCACCCGAACGGATGGATCCTGTCTGCGTCCGAGCAAGGACACCGGCACCCGTACGGACGTGCTGTTCGGGTGAGCGTAGGACGGTGTACAGCCGCGTACTCCCATAGAGAAGAACAGCATTATGTGACAGCGTGTCAGGTTGGAGAGCGAGTGTTAGTAAATAATTGAGGACAGAGTATGGTTAGTATAGCCTCAATTATGAATGGATGGGAAGTGATCTACATCACCTTCTGTTCATTCATGATTGTGGATATAGTAACCATACTCTGTCCTCATGTTATGAACAGGAACACTCAGTATAGAGGATTCCTGTTCATTTAAAACCGGTGTGCAGAAAAAGAGGAGGAGATCAAGACCACAGTTCTCAATCTCTTTTTCTATTTTAAAAGGCAAATATCAGGGATCTGTTTAGATCCCCGATATTTCCCCGAAGCCCCCAACAGTAAAAATATTTAATAAAAATAAAATATAAAACAAAATTGAAAATAAATAAAACAAATAAATGAGAAAGTTAGAATAAAAAAACATTTTCGGTTTGACCTTTTTTTTCATTTCGGTTTGAAATTTTCATTTTGGTGCACCTCTAATAAATAATCATTGTACCAGGTAGTTACATCTGCCTACTTGACAATTTGGCTGCTTATTATGAAATCACCCATATAATAGGTAGCAGTGGTAGGAAAGCAATAACAGATTTGTTTTTAATGATAACTGGACTATTTACAAATGCCTGAGGAAAAAGTAAAAAGGTATTAAAATGCGATTTAGATGCAGATTACACTCACTGGCCACTTTATTTTATTAGGTACACCTGGTCAACTGCTTGTTTTAACCAAATATAACAAATCAACAACACAAATGGCAGCAACTCAATGTAAAGTTAAAACTGAGCATCAGAATGGGGTAGAAAGGCGATTTAAGTGACTTTGAGGGCCTGGTCACACCAGTTGCAGTGCGTTCCGGCCCGATCCTGGCCAGAACGCACTGACTCACATTGCGGCCGGCTCACTTTTTAGTGGGGCATGAGGGGGCCTTTGAAGTTAATGGCACCGTAGCCACGCCCTCCGGCCGCAATGTGATTGACCGCACGGGATTGCAAGGCACATTATGCCTGCGGTACGGTCAAAATAGTGCTTGCAGCATTTTGATCGCACCAGACTGGACCGCAGGCATAATGTGCCTTGCGATCCCGTGCGGTCGATCACATTGCGGCCAGAGGGCGTGGCTACAGTGCCATTCACATCAATGGTGCATTCTGGCCAGAATCGGGCCGGAACGCACTGCATCTGGTGTGAACGAGCCCTGAACGTGGCATGATTGTTGGTGCCAGATAGGCTGGTCAGAGTATTTTAGAACCTGCTGGTCTACTGAGATTTTCACACACGGCCATCTCTTGGGTTTAGAGAGAATGGACAAAAAAAAAAAAAAAAGGAGACCCTATCCAGTCAACGGCAGTTCTCTGGGCAAAAAAATGTTGATGCCAGAGTTCAGACTTGTTCAAGCTGATAGAAAAACAAGAGTAACTAAAAAAAAACCTAAAAAAAAAACACTTGTTGCAACCGCTGTATGCAGAAGAGCATCCGAGTGCACAAAACGTTGAACCTTGGAGCAGATGGGCTACAGCAGTAGACGAACACATGGGGTGCCAGGAAGAATTAAGGCAGTTCTGAAGACAAAAAAAAGGGTCCAAGCTGGTACTAGCAAGGTGTACCTAATAAAGTGGTCAGTGAGTGTATGTCCCTATAGTGTTTAAAGCCCGGCCGGCCTAAAAAGGATGTTGGCCTCTGGTCTCAAATTAAAAGTATTGCCAAGTTTAAAAAGGTTTAAGTGAAAAAAGAAAATAAAAACTCCAAAAAAACAAAAGGTAACACTTTTCCAACTATGTATCAACAGTGAAATACAACTGATGACAAATGCAAATACTGATCCCTGCAATGCGTCTTTCAGGACAACCACATGGTGGTGCTCGAACATCAAGAAAGACTTTACTGGAGAAAGAATACAAGTAGAAATGTCTCAAAGAGAAGAACAGACTTCTGGGTAAATTACATTTGTACAAGAATGCCCCACCCATTTGTGAAAGTAAAACTGCAAGGAATCCTGATAAATTGCATCTAGTGTGCAAGTGTATAATCTTAAATTTGATATTTCAGGTTTTATTTGGGTTTTACAAATAAAAACACTACAGCCTGCATCAACAGCATTTATTTAGCAAAGCATACTGGGATTTCGGATTTAGAAAGCTGCATGTTTTCAGAGAGCACCAGTGAACTGGCTATCTTAAGAGGTAGTGGTGGCGGTGATAGTGTTGGCGAGTGAAGAGAGTTGGCAATTATTAAAACCCATCAGTTTTTTTTCCTGCGTTTGATTGCAGAGATTTGCCCTAAATTCTCCCAAAAACAAAAACAGAAAGAGGAAATCCATCTGAAATGGGGGGGAATTTCCTCTTAGAATCCAGTGGCCCTTACAGTAACAAACATACAGTTTTGGACTTCTCATCACACTAACGGACAAGGGTCACCAAGAAAAATAGGGTGAATCTACCGAGAAGGGTGAATAAATGTCACCAGCACACCAGCAGTATTTCAGTCCAAAGAATGTGTCTATTGGAACGTCATGTCACCAAAACTAGCGCTTTCGGGGCCACGCAGGGTCCCCTTTATCAATCTCAGCAATGACCAGGGTCCCCTTCATCATTGCTGAGCCTGATGAAGGGGACCCTGTGTGGCCCTGAAAGCACTAGTTTTGGTGACATGACGTTCCAATAAACTAACTCTTTGGACGGCAATACTGGTGGTGTGCTGGTGACATTTATTCATCTTTAATCCATCCGCACTTCAAGCACACCCCCTCATTCAACTTTGGGTTTTATCGTTAAGGAGTGCGACAAGGTATCTTTTTGTTAGTCTACCGAGAAGGGGGCACAGAAGGCAATGAAACCTGTCAGGGGTTCTAACCATTCTATGAAACAACTGTCCTCTGTACAATACAGTTTTCACCTTATTCAATCTTTTTTGCATCTGTGTGCTGCTAATCTCCCCCAGCCTCTTTCAGGCTTGGGGAGGGAAAGGAAGGCAAGGGTTGGGGGTAATTAGCAAAGCTGAAATTTTACTTTAATATTTACCCAATTAAATTATTTTTGGAACATTAAAAACATAAAAAATACACAGACTAGGTTTATTTCAAATAATTACAAAGTTTTTGTTGAAACAAAAAGCAAATCCATGTATAGTACTGATTTTCCTAGCTGGCCTAATAATTTCAGAGCCCGAATATTCCCGAAGTCTGTGTTCTAGTTCAGCAGTGGCTGTGTGATGCTTTAAGACCAGTGGGTGGGGAATTCAATTCAAGTCCTGCCATGCAAAAATCAGTGTCGTCTCAGAAGTTCTTTGGAGAGGGTTATGAGCAATCACCCAGAAACAGAAAGCAATTTTTCCAGAGTCCAGTGCCAAAGGTTGCTTACAGGTTGATAACTTGCAGGCTTCTTAGTTATACAACAGTACGAGGACTACCAAAAAACAGCTATTTTTTAGAGCCAAAAGTCCATCTTTTACAGCATATGTCAGATTACTAAACAGAAAACTTCCAAATTGACTGCAGAACATGCTCAATATCAATAAAAAGTTTTGAGAAGACGATAATTTACCCCAAAATGTCCAGAGAGACCTTGCTTGTGACTTTAGGAGGTGTCACTGGGTGACCTGGAATTTGCCATGGACCATGAGGTTATTTTCTGCCCATTCCCCACCCAATATCAATTCATTCAGGTAATACCTGCACATGCCATTGGCCAAGAAGGTAATTTCCGCCCAACAGTTAATGGTTTTTACTGGGCAAGCACTCATGGTCTATACATCTCCTTGATGAATATGAATGGGTGTCCATGTGTGTCGTGACTTGCTGCAATTTTATAGAAAAGCACTCCTCCTTAGCTCTCCCTTTGTATTTACTAGCTGCCATTTGTACTCTGTCCCACCCAATGAATTATTTGTATGCAAACTTAAATTTAGGATTTTGTAGGATTTAAAACTATAACACCCTTAAGACTAATTATAAAGTGAAAGTATGCGAGACTTCTGCAGTAGGAGCTGTATACGATTCGGCAATGATGCAAGATGTGAAAAGGGAACTTGATACTTTAACTGGAGAAGAAAGAAAAAAATGGAGAAGTTGAAATCCAACATTTAGATTTGTCACCATCAGTAGAAAGGTGATGTCTTAATAATCTTGGCACCAAAAACACAAAGGGTGTGAAACAACAGTTCGTACATTAGTGCTGAAAAGAGGTAAAGGGAAGGGTAACAGCACTGTCCAACCGCCTGTGGCCACATTCTTTGGTCTGTAGTTAGTGCAGACAGAGCGAGGAAACCCATTTGAGAGAAATATACAGGCTGTCATTGCTGAACTCTTGCTGAAAGGCCCCATTCACACTAGATCCACTGCGTTGACATCTGTTTTTCAACGGATGCCAACTCAAAGGCACCAAAAAATGTATGGGTGTGAATGGGGCCAGTTCAGACTGCTGCATGCTATTTTCTTTTTCAGTCCAACACATCTAAACTGCATGCTAACACATGTAAACGCAACACAAGTAAGGAAAAGGTAATACAGTGAAGTATGTCCACTCAGGACATTAGCTGCTGGGCAGTACCTGGCTTCAAGTCTCAACAGTCAATTTGTCCAAAAAGGGGTCAAAAACATTGAAAAGCAAAACAAAATAACAAATAAAACCAGGGGCACCTCAAAATATATCTCCAATGTTCTAAAAGGATATTGCTTACCTAGAGATTTAACCGAGAAAACATGGCAAAAGAAAGCTTGTAGCAGGATCATATATTGTAGAGCGATGATGTTTCTTGTTCTGAAATCTCTTACAAAGCGAACTGTTGAACCATAGAAGCATATCCAAATGTAACCATATAAAAAAGTAACAACCCCACATGAAAAAGGCTCATGCAGGCTCATGCGTATCAAACAACATTGTTCTTAGTTTCCTTTTAGTAAACCTATGTTGGTCAATGCAGATCATGGCAGATCAATGCACCTGGTGTGAACGAGCCCCTTAAAGTGGGGAAGGACCAGATCTATGTGATACAAAGGCTTTAGTTGGCTTCCCTCCAGCCATTTAAAGCCTTTGCTTCGAAGATAATCTACCCTCAGTTGTAGAATAGAAGCGACGCAGTAGCTGTGGGACTCCTCTCTAGGAGAGAGGTAAAGAAAAGGTTTGGTCTGTAGATGTGCTAACTATACTTATGACATCTGCTGACTTCCTTCTCCAAACAAATCCTCAAATATGACCTATAGTATACCATTTTAAGGAAGTAGAAACAAAAATGACGTCATGTTAAAACGTCTCTATACAAAACTAGCATTCCTGAGCACAGATATATTCATTATTTAGATACTCTACTATATTCTTTCTGTATTATATTCACATATTACTTTCTATAGCAAAGATTATAGATTATTTCATGACTTCCTATGAAGCCAGAAAGAATGCGACATCATGGATCAGTGATTTCCCTCTGTGTCCCCGGTCATAAAATGTCCTCCTGATGTGACAATGAACCTTTACCAAAGACACACTGCACATATTATGTATAGGCCCTCTCTCTGTACCCGTAATATCTGTGAAATTTCACACAGAAAGGGTAACTTAGAAACGACATCATGAAGACATAACTCAATGTACTTTCCTATTAGCACTGTAGCCCTGCATCTGACACCAGACTGCCAGGACAGTAAAATACAAATTGTTCATATATCATACCAAAAGGTTTAGGTAACTTCAATGGTAAAGAGTTGGTTCTTAACCCAGTCTGCTACCCACAGTTTATCTGCAGACCAATTGCTGATAATCTGCACTACTATGACTCTGTCATGTAAGTCAACCACCAAATAAAAAGGTAATAGAAAAATTAAGAAAAAAAAAAGGTCAGTGAGTGTGCACAGCAGAGGACCAGGAGATTGACATTCCCAGAAGTGCTGGTATCTGGACAAACTTCAGGCGGCAAATCCTCTTTCATCAGAGAAACATTTGGCAATGCGGGCAGCGGGAAAATACGGATATAAATTCTTCTTTGCAGGGAACTATTTTATACAAAGTTTTATTTAGGCAACGGTGTTTAATACATTTAGGCCCCAGTCACACTAAATCCATTGACATCTGTTGAAAAATCGAATGCAAACGGTAGGGTAACCCGAAAAATTTAGAGTGTGAATGGGACCAGTTCACACCGCTGTGTTGTATTGCAGTGCGTAGGAACAAAAAAAAAAAGTGGAGTACTTTTTTTGCACCACAACTTAATGCAACAAGCCAAAAATAGATGTCAACGCAACAGAGCGCAAAGTAAAAAAAAAAAAAAAATTTGCAAAAAGAAGTTTGTCCACTCAGTGTATGTTAATTAAAGATTGGCAAAAAAAGAAAGATGCAATGGAACAGAACGCAATTGAAGTCAACAGATTTTGAATTTGCAATGCAACGGACCTCCTTTGACTAGCGTTTCCAGGCTGATTTTGGTGTTAACTGGCCTTTAAAAATTGTAGAAATGTTGAAACTTTTTTTCCCTTAAGGGAGAAAATATTCATTGAGGGAAATTTCCAACATATGTAAGATGATTCAAGATAATCTGCCCAACATTATACAAATGCACACATACTAGGGGTATGATGAAGTCAGATGACCCATCCTGGTAACCTAAAAGTAGAAGCAGATATCCCATGTAATACATTTATGTATTATTAAATATATTTAAATGTAATTTTAAATAATGAACTATGAGCATTGTCACCATTTGGTCAGGGTAGCCTTAGATGGACATGAAGTTTTAAATTGACTGTTTGCTGTATGAGCTGCAGTCTTGAAGTATACTCACCCTATTAGGAGGCAACCATTGCTGACCTCCTCCATAAATTATACATGCCCAACTGTTTCTGCCTGCAATACTTTCAAGCCTGCAATCCTTGGAAGTTGGAGCATTTCAGCTGTAAGCTTGTTCTGGGTCAAAGACTCAGAAAGTAGGGAAGTCATTGGATTGGCAGGACGGCCAGACAGCTATTGTTTTCCAAAGGAGGTTAGCCTACATATCTCTTTCAGACAGGTTTCCTTTGCCAGCAGAAAAGACGCATTCAAATGTCTCATGACTAAGAGAAATATTTGGAAAGAATACTGTTAAGTGCAACTGCGTGTTTAAAGATTATAATGGGTTCCTATCAAAATAACCAAGTGACAGCATGAAAGGGATTCCCGATAGTGACACAGATGTGACTGCATGCCATAAATATTGTGTCTTCAGCACTATGGAAACAAAGAGACCACAGTCATAATCATCGAGACTTGTCTGCTTATCAGTTAGCTCTGCAGTCACATTTATGTGATTGCCAAGTTTAATGTCTACCTAGGTCAGAGATGGCTATTTTTGACCCCGAGTGCCCAAACCGGATCACTAAACCAACTTTTGTATCTCAAAGTGCCAACCATCTCAGGTTGTCTATAAGGGCTCTCAGGGGGCTGGGCAGGCTCTCAGGGGGTTCCTTTGGGCTCTCAGGGAGGGTTGTGTGCAGTGGCGGACCTAATAACCAAAGGGCCCTGGTGCAAGATTTTATCCTGGGCCCCCCTCCCAAGCCGGGGGAGGGGTGTGCGCGGGAGCGGATCACACTGGCCCCCGCACCCCCCCAGCGGTCTCTAATGTTGCAGTAGCGTGCTGGACTTACCCGAGACCCTGCAGAGCACACCATAGATCCTGCATAGCCCACCTGAGACTCTCTATGGTGGGCTCTGCAGGGTCCCAGATGGGCTGGTTTGGTCGCTGGGGTCCCTTTCCCTGTACCTCCTCCCAACTCTTCTTACCTGCTGCTGCTCTTCCCTGCCACCCCCTCCCTGTCACCTCTGCCATGCTGACCCGGTACAGTTGATACCCATGTAAGAGGTTGTCTAGACCCCTCACATGGGTACCACGGCCATACCCCCCTGATGGCGGTGTTCTATCAAAGGTTGTGACTACGTTAGAATGTGTGTGCGGTGACGTGGTCACACGTTTTAACGTAATCCCGCCCAGTTTTTCGGCGGTGGAATGTGTGAATGCCAATAGGTGAAGCATTCCAGCACTTTCCCAGCTGTACCAGGGCAGAACGGCATCGCAAATCGCATGTGCAGGAGAACCGATCTGCCCTGAAACAGCTGATCGGTCCTGAAATGTCACTTCTCTGACTGCGATCTCACATTTTACCGCACTCAAAGTCGGATAGAAGTGACATTTCAGGACCGATCAGCTGTTCCAGGGCAGATCGGTTCCCTGCACATGCTATTTGCGATGCCGATCT
>NW_017306698.1:0-537 GCF_000935625.1 Nanorana parkeri | reverse complement strand
CTGGACCCCACTGGGCCCCCCCACAGCCTCAGGCCCCGGTGTGCCGGCACCGGCGGTAGTTCCGCCACTGGTTGTGTGGCTCTTAGGGGGGCTGTTAACCAACACAATTACTTGAAAGCTATGCATGCATTAAGAAAGACTTGCATGAGTGAGGCACAAACATTATAAAAGTCATGGAAAAGGTGCCACAGCATGTTCATTAGAGCTATTATGTATGAAACAGTACCAGATTAAGAGACTGTCACTCACATTTAAAAAAGCCAGAGTTTCTGTGCAGCCGTCGCTTGCAGAACCCCACCCCTTGCAGACCCTGACTGACAGCTGCTGCCCCCGTCATGCTGAGTAGCGCGTAAATAGGCGGTGATGACAGTTCCTCATTGTTCTGCACATAGAACACTGCCCGCTAGTGTCTATACACTAGAAACATACCATCCTAAACCTTGCACATGTGCCCTAGTAGCATATCGACGTCTTTACAGTGGCTTCAGCCGGTTTCTTTTTTTTTAGCATACAAGTTTTTTATTGAAATCATGAAAG
>NW_017306697.1:1216080-1227641 GCF_000935625.1 Nanorana parkeri | reverse complement strand
TAGTAATATTCAATTATTTTGTAAATATGTTTTATTTATTTTTTATTGTTTTCTTGTATATAAGTTCTTGTTTGTAAGAACTTTCAATAAACAAAATTAGCCCCTCATAATGGGCACAACAGGTGTATAGACCCAGAACCTCAGTGTGGGGATGGTGGGGGCCCCTCATAATGGGCACAGCAGAGGTACAGAGCCAGAAAACACAGCACAGGGATGGGAGAAACCCCTCATAATGGGCAAATCAGGCATTCTGACCCATAAACTCAGTGCAGGGATGGTAGGGACGCCTCTATAATGAGCACAGTAGGTATGCAGACTCAGCAACTCAGTGCAGGGATGGTTAGCTGCCTTTACTAACTAATAGGTCATCATTTTCAGGGACACAAAAAAAAACCACTGTCACTGTTGTGGTATAATATTGCACAAGACATTGACAGAATCTGCGCCTTTATAAGGTTCGTACTTGTTGTGATGAAATGCTGGTGATTAATGAACATGCTGTTTATTAACAGAGGAAATTATATTTTGTCAGCTGTAATTTAGCACGGGAGCCCTTTAATATACTGCGATAATTGTGTTTTAGTGATTATATTACAATTTTTTTTTTTTTAATTGATTAAAATCTGTTTGTTAGGCATCCTGCTCTGGATTTAGGACTAATCCTCGGAATCTGCGGGTTTATCACGCTTATCTTTCTTTTATTAGGGAGCCCGTTTGCTTTCTCACGTTCTTTATTTCTCTTTTCCTTTTGAGAAGTTATAATTCCGGCGTGATTAGAAGCAGAGCCACCAACCAAATTTGACTTCACCGTGGCCGGATCAGTAAAGACTGGCTGCCATGAGTTTTTTTGTTTTTTTTTGGAAGTAGTTTTTATGGAAGAATTTTTGTTTACAAAATATACAAAAAGAACATACAAAACAAACACAAGAGTATAAAAAACTTGTTTGCTACATATTATCACCCTTCACCTCCTCCCTTCCCAATAGGAACAATAGATCTACAACAAAGTATGGCCTTGATTCTTGCCTGGAACTTCAAGGGCAAACAATGTACAGAATAGTCATCATGAGCCCATGTACATGTTATAAATCCATAATGCACATTATAGGACAGAAAAGTGACAGGTTCAATAACAGTAATAATGGGTGAACGAAGCAAAGTTGCCTTCACTGGATGGAACTCCACATATCCCTTTAGAAACCCACTGAATTCCACAGGAGTCGAATCTTGCTGTTTTTTATGGCTTCTTCACAATTCACAATTTGCAATATTGTGTGCTTGGGTAGCTGTGCAATGCCACAGGGCTATGTAACCCACATTTGTCTTTGGTCATTAAGTCGTGACCCAAGTCCCACTGCACACACACTCAGACACTCTCACACACATACAAACTCCAAAAAAAATAAATTCTATTTTTTTAGGATTCACCCAGTCTCCTTACCTTACAAGAACTGGAGTGGATCCTCAGCTTGGGGTCCAGGGCGGGCTGCTGTGCTGCGACGGAGCTCCATCCATATGTGCATTGCTTGTATAGCTCCCTTGCGTGTCCTGTAGAGGTGCCAGGAGCCAGAATGTGACGTCAGTCCAGTCCAGACATCTCAAACGGGGCACGTGAGCTGTAAGCAATGCCCACCACACCTCAAGCTGACACTGACACTGAATGGCTGCTCGGCCCGAAAACTGACGGTGCTGAGTAGGGGGAGGCTGAGGAGTGTCTCACCTAGAAAAGTGGAAGGCATGTGGCAACCCGCTGAACATGGGGTCGCTACTCACTTTTGGGTCACGACCCACCAGTTAAGAACCAAGGCCATAGGGGACACGTACCAATGCAAAAAAATACATCTTTGTTCTGTTTGTCAAAAATGGCTTGGAGTTCCCCTCAAAAGGGATTTCAAGGGGGACCCTGGAGAAAAAATGGCATGGGGTCCCCTTACTCACTCACCTGAGGTGGATCCACACATCCACTGTGGCAGAGGGACTAGGTGCCCTGCCAGGGGGAAACCCTGAAAGGTACTCTCCCAATCTTGAGGAAATGTGTCCTGGCATGGTTCAGGGGAGGTGCCCAAATGCTCACAGGCCCTCCCTTTCCTGGCCAGCCAGGCTAAATGCCTGGATAAGGGTCTGATATGGATTTTGAGGGGGACCCTGTAAAAAAAGAAAACCTAAGAAAAAAACGGCATGGGCTCCCTTCACATTTCCGCATGGGAGTGAAGGGGGTGAATATCTGGGAGCACCCTTGTTTTACATGGATTCCAGTTTTTGATAATCCACTCCACCCCCTACAGACTCACATATATATAGGGCTAGGGGGACTATGTGCCCTGCCATGGGGAAGCCCCTGGCTAGGTTCCCTCTCAATAATAAGGGCATGTGGCCTTGCATGGTCCAGGATGGTTGGGAGGTGGGAAATTGTCACAGACCTTCCCTTTCCTGGCCAGCTAGGCTGCATGCCTGAATAACGGTCTGATATGGGTTTTAAGGGAGACCCTACACCATTTTTTTACCCGCATAATCCATACCAGTCCCCTATCTATGATTAGGGTCTGGTGTGGATGATGAAGGGGACCCTACACCATTATTTTACCCGCATAATCCATACCAGTCCCCTATATATGATTAGGGTCTGGTGTGGATGATGAAGGGGACCCTACACCATTTTTTTTTTGCTTGCGGTTACCCGCATAATCCATACCACTCCCTGTCAGGGGTGTACTGCTGGGCCGTGAGTGGAACCCCTTGGCAGGGACAAAGAGTCCGAAAATGAGGTACAGAGGGAAAATCCAAAGGCGTAGTCAGGTCCAAGTCCGGGTCGAGGCAGGCAGCGAGGTTCAGAAACGAGAAGGCAGGCCGAAGGTCGATAACGGTGGGGTTCAGGCAAAGGTTCAGGAAGCAACAGGTTTACACACAGGGAGCTGGGCGATCACACCACAGAGGTAGAATAACTCAGCAATCAGCCAAGGCTCTGCCTGGTTTAAATACACAGGGAAACCAAGGACCACCCCCTGGTTGCCGAGGCGACCAGGAAGCTTCCCTAACCAGGAGCCAATAGCAGGGCTGACTTGGCGGATGGTGTGTGCTGGGGACCTACCCCAACCTGGCTAGCACCTGAAAACACTAAGTGGCGCAGGCACATTACATGCGCGCCTCCGTGCACACGCACGCAGCCTGTGTAAAACGGCACACGTGCGCCCGACGTGCATTCCACGCATGCGCGCCAGCGGCCCCGGCGACAGGTGTGCTGCCAGGCTGGCGAGCCTGGTACGGAGCAGCACCCCTGGTTCCCTGACAGTCCCTATCTATGTTTAGGGTCTAGTATTGATTATAAGGGGGACGCTATGCCATTTTTTTTCCTTCTGCAATGTTTGCTTTAGGCGAGGGAGGTTTACACACTCGCTGCTGCCTACTTTCCTGGCCTGCATGCCTAGATAAGGGTCTGGTATTGCTTTTGAGGGGGGACTCAATGAAAAAAATAATTAATATAATTTACCAAGTCTATCCACTTCTTTGCGTTTGGCAGAGAGGGTGATATTGCAATGAGTTTCAGCATTTTGCATGTTTTCATTTCGCTTTCCGCAGCCATGTTGCATAAGCCGGTATTATCAAATCTGTGATGATAAAGTCATTGGCCACATTTTATCTTTCCTCTCCGTGCTGCGGAAGAATCACCAGGGATTACCCGGAGATATGTCGAGGCCTGGCGTTAATATGAGAGCGACTATGAACTGCACATTATGCTTATTTTGCCGTTGACAGACCATGCATCATAGCGAAAACGCTGTTATTGATGGATTTTAACTTAAACTAACACAAGCAAAGCAATCAATCCGGGCCGCAGTGTGGCAAGTTGCAAAATTTATGAACAAAATCCATGGAACGATGTCGCAACCACGGAAAAAAAAAATGAAATAGTGATACGAGTCTGATATTTATGGAATGGGATCCAGTGACAGGGCAGGATGTAAGCACACAGGTTATTGGGTGAATGCACTGTTTACTGCTGGAGAGGGGAAGAAGGGAAAATGATTATGACATCATGACCCGGCCAAGAAATACGAGAAGAAAAACATAAATTATTGTCAAGAAAATACTTGTTATTCATCTTTCACTGATTAAAGCAGTCTTCAGTCTTTCTCAGCCTTATTAGCCTGGAGGGAGCCTTAGATAATATATCATATGGACAAAGGTTTGTGGGCACCTGACCTTCACACCTACATCAGCTTGTTGGAAATCCCATTCCATTCCAATGGTCATTAATATGAAGCGGCCTCCAAACCCCTGAGGCTATAACAGTCTGCACTCTTCTTGGGAGGCTTTCCACAAGAATTTGCAGTGTGCCTGTGGGATTTTGGGGTCATTTGACCAGCAGAGCATTTGTGAGGTCTGGTGCTGATTTTGGATGACAAGCCCTAGCTAACAATTCCAATTCATCCCACAGGTGCTCAGGAGGGTTGGGGCTACTTGGGGTTCTCCATTCTCCATGTTTTTATGAAGATGGCTGTGTATACAGGGGACAGTCATGTTGGAATATAAAATGGCCTTCTTAAACTTTTGCCACAAGATTGGAAGTGCTCAGTTCTCTTTAAAAGTTAAACTTTTTTCGGCTTAGGTTCTGTTTTGGGTCACAGGATAAAATTTACTAATGTACTCCAGTGACCCAAAGTCAGCATATGGCAGACTACTGCCCCGATATATGGTGACAGCAAAGAGCCTCGCTGCAGCCAGCATTGTCAGCATTCACCCTACTGTCTGATTGACAGCTGGCTCTTCCTCTCTAGAGCCAGAGTCAGCTGTGGCCGCACCCTCCGCTGTGTGTCCCTTGAATGAGTGCTGGAGGAACAGAGAGAGGGGACAGGGCAGTGGAGGGGGGTGGAGACTGACAGTCACCATTATCTGCAGGGAGAGGACCATGAGCTTAGCGATCAGCGGTTTGTGATTGCTCAGTTCTCAAGCTATAGAGCCGACGTGTGAATGCTACATTGATACCGGCTCAAACTATTGGGAGTACATTTTACTCTGTTAATACTTCTCCTTTGATGTTGTGGAAACATCTGCATTCAATCAACTTGTGGAGTGCCCACATACTTTTGGCCATCTAGTGTAATTTTTAATTCTCAGAAAGCCCCTTTACTAAAATCATGTCCAGGGGCAAATCTCATGTGCCGGCAGGCAGATAATTTTTTTAATTTCCCTCAAGGTGGAGAGGACAAAATTGCACTTTGTTGGCTGGGCAGGTCAGGCCCTTAAAGGAATCCATTATGTTTGAAAATTGTAAGTGTTTCAAAGTTATCACCGCAGACAAAAGTAGAGCTGGATATATATATTGTGAGATTTAGCTAAAAATGGTAGCGCATTAGGGACTCGCAAACATGTTCTTTTTAGGGCTTCCTGCCCACTTTTATTTAGACATTCATAGGTTTTCCCTCACAGGGGTTTCTCCAACATAACTTCAGCAAAAATAATTTTTTTCCTGTGGACGTCTCATTACTACCAAACACACAGTTTGTATCCAACACGTGTCCGTGTCCTCTTTGCCACACAGGCTAGTCTCTTCACCACGCAGGTGATACACTCCTCCAGACACAGACTGGTTCCAGGGTGGAGCACTCCTGACTCCTGCACGGACACCTCCTCTGTCTCCCAGATGGAACCCTGAACATGAACCAGCATCCTTTTCATTAGGGCTGTTCCCAGGTGCACAATCTTGTGCTGCTGGTCACCACTAAAGCCATGACCCAGGAATGGAGGTTTCTTTCCTCCCAGTTCTCTTAGAAATCTCCCGACTCCAGGATCCCAACTAAAATCCAGAAAACCCGGAAGGATTTGTAAAACCAGCTCTTTCCTGGTAAAAGTACTTTCCTGGAGCCGCTCAGCCCCTCTTGCTGGGAGTCCTGGGTGACTTGAGGCCACATGATACAGTGGTATTGCCACACAATGTCACAATATATATAGTGGCAAATGTGACTCCATCAAAAGTCTTGTTCAGCACTAAAAGTGACCATTTTAATTTCGCAAAATATTTTGGGAAAATGTGGAACTTTTAGAAAAAGTTTGCCATTTTTGCAATATGGATTGGAGTCAATGGGGAAGGTAAAATTAAGGGGGGGGGTTAACGTGTGCAATAGGCATAAGGCCCCATTCACACTGAGTGATGTATCGCGTGATTTTTGCAGCGATATCGCTCATATTTCCACGCGATATCGCTCTATGTAGCTTCTCCAATCCATTTCAATGGAGCTGTTCACAATCGCCGCTCAATATCGCTTGTAGCTCGTCGCTGTAGCTTGTCGCTCCTACATGACCCTTTTTTCTGTGGATTTCTAGCGATTTTGCTCCTGATTGCATACAGCCCAATAGGAAAAAGTCGCACGACATTGCATACAGCCCAATAGGAAAAGTTGCGCAATATCGCACATATAAAATTGCGCGCAAAATCGTGCGATTTTCATGTCGCTCAGTGTGAATGGGGCCTTATATGGCTCCTAAAGTATTTTTGATTGTGTTTTTTCCTAATTTTTGTATATTGTGTTATATCAAATGTTTTCACAGAAGAAAAAAAAAACAGCTAGCAATAGACAAAACTGCATACCTTCATTTTTTTACATACCAAAACAAATATGAACCGATTAAATGCTATAGATACACACAGTAAAGTGTGTTTTTTGTTTAAAGCAATGTATCAGTTTATATTTGGAAACACGTATTTGTTTAGTTTGGTGATTAATTCAATTGATAATATATAGTGAAGCTGATTGGGGTTAAATGGATCAAAATTCGATTCGATTAGTTTTACAATTGCAGATCAGTTGGTATATAAAATGTTTATTCTACCATTTTTTTCACCTTTTATTTCTTAAATGTCAAACAACAACAAAATAATCAAAAAAGAAAAATAATTTGACATTTTGAAAAGTAACATGGGAATGTTTTTAGTTATATATTCCAAGCAAATTTCAAATAAGCACAAAGTATTATGAAATTGGAGGCTGAATAAGTAATTTTGAGGCAAAATGCATTTTGCAAAAATCATTCCCTTCTTATTCAGCGCCGTAAAAGCATTGCTTGATCGACTGAGTCATACATCATTATATTAGATGTAACCCTTTGTAACAAGTAGAGAGATAAGTGCACTTCTAAAAATTTGGATCGGTTGCAAAAATTAGCAAAGTTTCAAATATGAAGTCAATGGGAAGCAGAACCTGGTTCCAAAGTGGGTATCACAGAACAGCAAATGATGCAAAATTGTGCAGAATGGTTTTGGAGGTTCCTGCCAGCCTTTCCTGACAAGACGATGGAGTGAAAAAAAACGACAAAAACAGCCTGAGCCAGAAACATTAAAAAAAATGTGTACATTTACAACATTTAGAATTTAAAACTGAAAGTCCAATTGAAGTCAATAGGGATCCAAACCAGACTTCAAGTGTATTTCAGAGCATCAAATGATGCAAAATTGTGTAAAATGCTTTGGGAAGATCCTGGAAGCCCTAGTCTGATGAGATGATGAAGCCAAAAAAGCAGCCTGAGCCACACCCTTTAAAAATTCTACTAGGGATACTAAGGTGGTTATTCATTAAAGAGCCAAAGGATCCAGCCGTAGCTTTGGCTGATCCTTCAGCTCTCTTCGGCCGCCTCTGCCCCTCGGTTCAGTTGAACCAAAGGGCTGCTGTAAGGGCTATTCACAATAGCCCATACGGCAGCCAAAGGTGACTGAGCCGAAGTGTCAGCCGAAGCGGGCAAACCGCCTGCCGAAGGGCCAGCCATTCTACCCACAAATGACAGCTGGGTAGAGCCAGCCGTGATCTCACGGCTCACTCCGCCCAGTTGTAATCACAGACCAGCGTCCCCAAATGACCTGGGGATGCTGATCTGTCATTAAACAAAAACAACAACTGGGTGGAGCCGGCCGGGACGTCATTTATTTACATTTTTAAAATAGTTTTTCAACTCTTTTTTTCATTCTTCTCACTTATTTTTTATTGTTCTCGGTACCTCAGAGGTACCGTGCAGAATAGCTGAGCTGAATGCTGCTATTCACTCACTGCCATTCGTGAGTGAATTTGAAAATAGGGGCGAATGGCAGCAAGTGAGTCGAAGCCCCTCTGCACTTCAGCTCAGCCGAAGGCAGCTGATGTACGGCTGAAATCAGCCGTACTGAGCCGGAGTGAATGGCCAAACGTCATTCGGCTCACTTCACTTCGGCTGCGTCATTCACTCGGCTGAATTCGGCAGCCTTGTGAATAGAAGATAGAAGGGTGGACCTGGTAGGATTGGCAGTCAAGATAAGGATGCACAGGCAACAGCAGTAGACATAAAGCAGAAAAAAACCTTTGGAGATGCCTAAAGTCCTTTATCAAAAGAGCCATTCGTGAACACAAACTGACAATAATAACACTGACATTTGAATCAGGATTAGTGATGGGCTCGGGCGTGTTCGCAGCTCCACGTGCCGAGCCCGCCAGGAAGCTGGCAGTGCGCAGCGCCAATCACAGGCACTGAGACATATCCCGATCTCTGCAGATGTGGGCTGGGAACATGTCTCAGTACCAGTGATTGGCACTGCAGCGCTGTCAGCTTCCTGGCGGGCTCGGCACGTGGAGCTGCGAACACACCAGAGCCCATCACTAATCAGGCTTGGGCTGTCCGAATGCCTGAAATTTGGTTCCTTTTTAATATCATCTGAAATTTAGGATCAGCTCTTGAGACAAGTAGTTTGACTACTCTATTTTTACCCGGGGCACAGGAATATTGGAAGGCAGAGAAGCGACTACGCGATGGAAAGAGCTGCATGCTTCAAAAATTGGTCTCACTGAAGAAAGCAGCAATGGCCTTATATAAAAGAATTGAGCTATGATAAGTAATAGGCCAAGGTAACTTGGCCGTGTTTGTGGGAGGAGTTGCGGCAGATTTGGCACGCTGACCATAAAATCATGGCACACATCAGGTTGGTATCAGCAGGGGTCATGAAGACTTTGGAAGCCTAAGTAACTCTGACCACAACAGCTTTTTAATTCTTTAATGAACATGTGGTAAAGGAAAAACAATGTATAAAGTAAATAAAAGCAGACACAGCCGTCTCCATTTAGCAGACATAAGGTCTCCCTGGTGTGTTGCTGACTACAATGGAGAGTAATGCTTACACTTTGCCCAAATACTACAGGTACTCTTGGAAGGAATTGAAGAATGACATAATCTATTTGTACCTGCATGAATCACTGCGTGCATCCGCCCGGATCAATAAAGTCCATTGAAACTGAATGTGTTTTGCAACGTGTATATATTTAATTCTGATTTCAACGCATTGACCGTGGAGACTGGCTACGATTGTGTTAAATGGAGACATAGTGGGGGGGGTGTAATATTAGAGCTACTAGGCAATTACATTGTGATTCAGCACGTTGCATTTATTTTCCAATATTCAATCTGGTTATTGTTGTTAGTGGAGCAGATGAACATTTTTAAAAGTAGATCTAAACCCCAGTATTGTATTCCACACAAACGAGACTACTCTCAGGCTTGTAATGGACTGGTTACTGGCCATGGTTACTGGTTCAATTCAAGGGATCGTCCTCTGCCCCTGTGTTTTACTAATCACAAAAAACTATAAAGACCTACTGTTGCGTAAATCAGCTGTTTCCACAAATTTTATTCCTCACAGTGGACAGTGACACTCCCTACTGAAGTCCGTAAACTTCTTAAAGCCTACCTCTAGGATATTTTATGTATTATTGGTCCTCCATTAAAGATATATTCCTTCACATGGTCTTGGTGACAAACGGTTTCTCCAGAAAGGAAGTCAGGGAAAATCTGCAACAGAGGCACTGACAAAGATAAAAATCTGGAAGGAACTGAAGCCTTCCCTCACTCTATTAAGCAAAAACATTTGTATTTATTTTTGCTGCTGGAGAGTTCCCCTTCACGTCCTGGGCGGTAAAACATTGTCTGCACAACAAGTAGTGAGAACCTGAGGGGAGCTCTCTCAAACAAAGTCCAGGATAGCACTGCATGACACATCTGAAACATGTACAGTGGTACGTCGGTTCACAAACTTAATTGGTTCCACGATTCTGGTCGCGAACCGGATTGGTTGTGAACCGAATCACATTTTCCCATAGGGTTCAATGTAAATCAGGTTAATCCGTTCTGAACCATATGAAAAAAGAAAAAAAAATGTAAACACAAGTTTCTTTTTACCACCATTCTTGCTCTTCACAGTCTTGTCACCTTCATTAACGCTCTGCACATTCTTGTCACCTTCATTAACGCTCTGCACATTCTTGTCACCTTCATTAATGCTCTGCGCTTTCTTTTTCCCACCATGCTTGCTCTGCACTTTCTTGGGAGCCATGCTGGATTGAATACAGTACTACTGTACAGTACTGTGCTACAAAGCACAAAAAAAGCTTCACAGTAAGTGTCCACAGCCCTGTCTGCGACCGCAATCTCAAGTACAGGAAGCCACGACCATGTGTCAGAGCAGGGAAGATGGTCACGGTCGTGTTCGTCACCCGAGGCAGAGTTCGTGAACGGAGGCACAATTTTGACAAACTTCCTGGTCGCGAACCGAATTGTTCGTGAACAGAGGCGTTCGTGAACCGAGGTACCACTGTATATTAGAGATGCTGGCTTCCCAATGACACAGGATTGTAGGAGTTCAGTCACGTTTTCATGGATCGTCTTGACTTTGGTGAGGCTGCTCTCAAGAAAACACAGCATTCCATCAACTAAGGGACCTAGTGTTTGAGAACCACAAGTAAAACGTCCAATGAGAGTGCCAGAGCCAAGCATCCAAAATATTTTATTATTATTATTAGCTCATAAGTGGGTTATTTAGAATAGTCAGTGTGTTTTGGGGGTACTGGCTCTCCCCTATGAGATTTAGGGGAACTTTAAAAAAAAAGGACCTAGTTTGGGATATTTAATGGAAGATGTCACTTTGGTTCCCTATGTTTCCTTGCCCCCTGGTGTTGTTGATGTCTGCTGTGTACATCGGAGGTAAAGGGTAGCAGATGTGAATAGTGGAAGAGGGGTGTGGCTAGAAAGATCAGTGAAGAGGAGGAGAGTTATCACGTAACCAAGTATACCTTGGTGCATCCAGTAGTTTGGGGTTTGAGAAAGTGCTATCAATGCATTAGACATGTGCGATTCATTTCCTTCGGAATCAAAATTCGGACAAATTTTCGGAATTTTCGGACACATCTGAATTTCGGAATCTCAATGCATCCGAATGTGTCTGAATATGAATTTCCATTTCCGAATTTCGGTTCCCGTCCGAATTTCATTCAAAAACTAAACTGAATCGGACATGTGACTTTTCTGGCCAATCAGATGTGTTTTTCGGTTTGTTGCATCCGAATGGGTCTGAACACAAATATTCGTTACGGCAACATGGGAGCCATATACAGTATATATACATATGATACTAACGCTGAGGCTTCTGTGAAGGTAAAAGGGGGGAAAAGCACATTGTAAATAAATTAATAAATACATAAAATTCACTAAATTTACCCGAGGAAGGGGCAGAGGGGGTGTGACTAAAGGGAGGATATGTAATAAAAATATGTAAT
>NW_017306697.1:1212750-1214535 GCF_000935625.1 Nanorana parkeri | reverse complement strand
AAATTATACACTATAAAGAGGAAGTAGGAGGTTCCTTGTTTGGATACAATTTGTGAAAGTTTATATAGTTAAGAGTAAAACAGCTAAATAATACACAAAAATGAATTAACATGAAACATTAAATATAGAGGTAGAAATATAACGGTATAAATGGGGAGGGAGAAGGGTGTTAATGGAGTTAGGTAGGCCTTGTGAGAAGCTCTGGTAAACATAATCTGAAGATTTTTCGGGGTTGACTATCAAATGTAAATGTTAAAATATGGACTAAATAGTGAGACTAGCAGTGTTTTAAATGTTGGTTGTTTGTGTGTGGATGTATAATTATGTTGTTGTAAATGATATTATGAATCATGTGATTGTAAATAATTATTATAAATTGAAACAAATTTAATAAAGAGGAATTATATAAAAATAAAAGCTGAGGCTTTTAGACCCGAATGGCATTCGGGATCCACATTTCTAAATTGCATTGGGGAGCTCCCAAATTCCATTCGGGTCTGGGAGCCTCAGCTTTAGTATTATATGTATATGGCTCACAGACCCGAATGGCATTTGGGAGGTCCTGAATGCAATTCAGAAATGTGGATCCCGAATGCCATTCGGGTCTGGGAGATTCCACTTTAGTATTAATATCTGTAGATGGTTTTCTGTGGTATTCACAATTAATATTCGTAAACTCATCCAAAAAAATTCGGATTTCGTCCGAATCTGAAACCCGAACCGAGTTGAATTTGGGGGTTTTCGAATCCCGAATCCCGAAATAACAAAATATCCGAAATAGCCGTGTATTTCCATAGAGAAGAACAGGCTGCTGCGTGCAATCACACGCAACACCTGTACTTCCCGGGAGCGGCCCGATACGGCCGTGCACGTTGCGTGGATCTGTACGGGCCGGCTCTTATCAGTGTGTACGAGGCCTAAGAGTGTGTCACCATCCCAACTCTAAGACCACACAGGAAGTACTCTACACCTGATCTTCAAAACCACGTGCGTTTTCTAGAAAAAAGGATTTACACATTCAATTTTAATTAATTAATCTTGACATGATTAGAACCAGATTACAGCGATCATTTTCCATTCAGTAAAGCATCTGAAGCAAAACCAGTTTGTCAGATTCTGTCTTCCAGCGACAATGCGTTTACGGTGGCGGGAACAAAGACTGGCGACTGTGATGTACATCATTAGCAGTTGTAAAGAAAGCAGAAGTGGTGTGATAATAAAGGTGTTGCTTGTGCTCGCTGCGAGAAGCGTGCTTGTAAATGAGAAACATATGGCCAGGTTGTTTATGAATACATAATATTTTGTTATTCAGCGTTGCTTGCTGTAGTGTTGTTGAACAACTTTGATTGAGTCTCTCTCTTGGATATTCAAATGATGACAGATTTTTCCTGTGGTGTTGTCTATTAAGAAAACAAGTAACGTAGTTTGGTAGGCTGCCGAATCTATCCAGGAAGCATTGCAACTGCTCGTACAGAGCTGGCACCAGATCCGTCCCGGGCTGGGCCTTGTACCTTTAAAAGAGAACTATGGGGTCAGTGTTTTTCCCTATAGTTCTCTTAAGGGTTACGGGAGCACATATACTAACCGCCTCCCGTGACCCAAAGCTCAGTATGTCGTGAGCTACAGCCAGGACCGGCCTTTGGGGTGTTCGAGCTGTGTGGCCGCACAGGGCGCCATGGCAACAAGGGCACCAGGCGGCCGACACAGCTCGTCCTCTGGGCGGCTTCTCTCCTCCTCACCGCTGGCCATCCGACATGACAGCGATCCCTCCTCCTCCTCCCGCCT
>NW_017306697.1:1211674-1212680 GCF_000935625.1 Nanorana parkeri | reverse complement strand
GGGTGCGGAGGAGAGAAGCCGCAGCTTTCAGGATGGCCGAGCGGGACACTAATGCATGGCGTCATGTGAAGTCATGCTCCCCTCCTCCAATATGGTGGCACGCATTCGCTGAACCCACCGGTCGCCAACATGGCTGCCGCACATTCTCAAACAAATTATTATGTGCCTGAATACATTTTTTGTATATTCGGGCAAAAAGTAATTCATTAATTTACACGTAGTCTGGGGTTTTGTGTTTGGTTTTTTATTTTTACTTTTCTAGATACACTTACTTGAAGAAAGGGGTCGGCATGACAACCTGACACTTTATTTTTATAGACTATTTTAGTTTGACATTTATTGTTTGCCTTCTGTTGTTTTATGTAATAAGAATACTTATTGTGCCTACACGTTTAATACCTTTAAATAAAAGTTTTATTTTTATCATACTTTTTAATATGTTTCTTTGGGGCTTAACAAAATTGGAGTCTTTGAATGGTGTGGATATTGGAGAAATGGGTGTGGCCACTGAGGGGTGTGGTTACTGAGGGGTGTGGTCACTGAGGGGCACTGTAGAGCTTTCTCGCACAGGGCGCCTAAAGGCCTAAGGCCGGCCCTGGCTACAGCTTGCGCTACACTGAGACCGCCGCAGGCAGGACGGATTCCGATAATACTGTCGAGATCCACCCAGCTGCCTGAGTGACAGCGGGCTGTGCCTATCTAGAGGTAGAGCTAGCTGTAGCCGCCCCCTCCCCTGTCCGTTCCTCCAGTCAGCACTGGAGGATCGGAGCGGGGAATCCCTGCAGGGAGCCGTGACTGACAATCACTGCTCTCTGAAGGGAGATGATTGAGAAATTCGCTCACTTCCCGATCTATTGAGCCAACGTGTCACAGTTTCATTGTCACACGTCGGCTCGAACTATGAGGATGAGTGATTTTCACTCACCTCATAGTTCTCCTTTAGGCCCCGTTCACATTGAGCGATTTATCGCGAGGTAATTCCCGCGATATCGCGGCTATTTACCGC
>NW_017306697.1:1202851-1211494 GCF_000935625.1 Nanorana parkeri | reverse complement strand
CTCCCCGCCCCCTTCCCAAGCACTCTCCTTCCTCTTTCCTTTCCAAAAAATGATATAACTTTCATCCTGGGTCTTCAGCCAGTTAGCATGACTTCCTTGGATGAACTTATTCTACTTCCTGCAGTGCCACTGGGTAGTCTTCATTACTGCATTCTCTATAGGCTGATGTGGTGCTGCACCCTGAGGGGGTTTTGTCCATGACTGCCCAAGTTTAAACCTGTATATCTTCTTTAATGGGTGAGCACCCTTATCATGAAAGAATTGGGATTTTTTTTTATCAGTGGGGAATGTGAGTCAGGGGAGTAATAATTCATTTTGGGGAGGCATTGGGCTTGATTGACTACTGTTTAGCCAAGGGCATGTTCCCTTAGCTTAGTGAATGAGGTGAAAATATGCTTTGCAGGGAATGCCCAATCACATGTCAAGTGAAATAAAAACAATATATTTGCAAATGCAACCACGCAAATTGTGCAAGCAAGTGCAAGCATGATGGAAGTCAACAGAGCTTCGCTTCATTCACTAAGCTATGGGAAAATTCCTTGCAAAGTGCAAATTCTTTCCCAAAGTGGACAGCCTTTAGTAAATCAATCCCATTGCCTCTTAAAGTTTTCGCATGATGTATTGCATTCTGTGAGTGCGAGGCATTGCGGGAGAATAGCAGAGTGAGTTCTCTGAATAAAGGAGAGGGCAGAGGGGGGCGGATATGCAAGGAAAGTTAATTCCCCCTCCATTCACCAACCATAATGGTTATGCAATAGGCATGTAAGCTGTGGAAAAAATTGGTTGTTTGGTTTGGATATTTCATTATTTTGGGATTCGGGATTCAGGTCCGAAATTCAATTAGTTTCGGGTTTCGGATTGGGACAATATCCGAATTTTCGTTAGTTTCGGATGAGTTTACGAATATTCGTTGCAAATAATACCACAAAAAAACATATACAGATATTAATACTAAAGCTGAATATCCTAGACTCCAATGGCATTCAGGATCCAAATTTCCAAATTGCTCCCGAAAGCCATTCGGATCTGGGAGCCTCAGCTTTAGTAATATATGTATATGGCTCCCGAATGCAATTCTTAAATTCGGATGCCGAATGCCATTCGGGTCTGGGTGCCATATACATATATCACTAAAGCTGAGGCTCCCAGACCCAAATGTGGGTCCCAAATGCAATTTGGGAATTCGGATCCCGAATGCTATTCGGGTCTGGGAGCCTCAGCTTTAGTATTATATGTATATACTGTATATGGCTCCCACATTTCCATAACGCAAATTTGTGTTTAGATCCATTAAGATGCAGTAAACCGAAAAACACATCTGATTGGCCAGAAAAGTCACACGTCCGATTCAGTTTCATTTTTGAACGACATTCGGACAGGATCCGAAATTCGGCAATGGAAATTCGGATTTGTCACATTCAAATACATTGGAATTTTGGAAAATTTGTACAAATTTTGATTCGGAACAAAACAAATCGCACATGTCTATTATGCAGTGAGAGTCCATTCTTTCTCCATTCACCAGCCATACCGGTTATGCTACTAAACCACGACTCCAAAATCCAAAAAGTCCAGTGGTCAATATATTACTCCTATGCATGCGCAGAGTTATATAAAACAGAACAGTTATTAATTAAGATAAAATGCATAGTCCAATGTTTCTAATAAATTCACACACATTAATAAAATAAAATAAAATGCACATTTATTTTTATTAAATTCATTTTTTGCCTTTCAGGCTGCAAAGCATTGAGGATGGCAGGTGCAATGCTCGGGCTCCTGCAGACTTCTCCTCCCAGCCCCTATGTGTACTGAGTTAAGGACTTTCAGTTACGGGATGGGAGGAAGTATCAATGGACTATAGGTTTGATGACGTCACCACATTTGTACTCCATTGATAACTATGACTACCTCTGCAGTGACCATTTACAGATCCTGTAAAATGATCTGTGAATGAGACATCTATTGTCTGTCACATACAATGCTGTTTTAACACCTCTCTCTGGGCAGGTTAATAACACCTCCTAGCTCCAATTGTGCAAATGCAATCAACATCTGGTTGTGACGAACAGATTATGTGTATTGGAGCGACATTCACCATATTTATTCCCAGATAATTTTTTGTACAGGTCATTCTGAATTGAGAAAGCTGGTCGGATGTCCAGTGAAACGTCTTCAAGAAAAATACAGCGAGTCCAGTTGCCTTGATTTATTTTTTACAGATATACCCTGACCTGGATGAATGAGACTCTTCACAGACATATGAGTCATAGCTGAGGGGTAGATTCGGACTAACGAGGCAACATAGTGTTCAATTTGTAGATAGAGCAACGTTTTCGGAGTTCCGTAGGGCAAGTTTACGTTGTAGAAGCGGAAAGGGAAGAACGCCGGAAGCAATCATGAAAAAATGAAGAGGCCCTTAAGGCCTGGTTCACACCTGGGCGTTATACAGCGCGTTCCTACGCTCTGTAAAACGCTCAACATGTGAAAACCAATGATTGCCTATGGGCATGGTGCCCACCTGGGCGTTTTACAGCACGTAGGAACGCGCTGCAAAACGCCCTACGCCCAAAGAAGTACAGGAGCTTCTTTGGGGAGTATTTGCCATGCGTATCCATCTGGATACAGCCAGGTAGCCCTCGGAAAAGTGTGTTTGTCGCAGTTTTTTTTACCGCGAGTCGCGGTAAAAATGCGCACCAAACGCGCATATTTGATTACGCCTAGGTGTATCGAATAAGCTTATTTGTCGCGCGTTTCGTGGCGCGAGTTTTTACAGTGATTCGCGAGTTTCCGAGGGCTACCTGGCTGTATCCCAATGGATACGCGCGGCAAATACGCCCCAATGAAGCTCCTGTACTTCTCTAAGGCGTTTCTTAGCGCGTTCATATGGCCTGTAATACGCCCAGGTGTGAACCATACCCATAGGAAATAATGGAATTTTGGCGTTTGAGCGTTTTGCAGAGCGTAGGAACGCGCTACAAAACGCCCAGGTGTGAACCGGGCCTTAGGGTGTCAGAACCGCCTCTTCATGTCATAACACACTTCCTGTCCTAGCGTCACATCTCTGCCTCAGTAGATACAATACTGTGAGTGAGTGTTGTCACCATAGGACAGGATCACCAGGTGAAAATAAGGAAAATGAATGCAGCCACCACATCTGAGGAATCGCGGTAAAAATGCGCGGCACGAAAAGGCACGACAAACGCACATATTCGATACGCCTGGGTGTGAACCCAGCTTTAGAGAGCTTAAAGCTGGGTTTTCGGAGAGGGGAAAGCAGTGGCAAATGAGTGGAGAGGAGGTCACCAAAATATTTCACTGAGTCTCATAGGGCAAGGGAGTGCTTCGTCACCGGATTCTGCAATGACAACCTATCACGGGGAGGTAGACATAACAGGTTAACTATTCCAATTGGATCTCAGTCAATAGCTTGGTGGGCCACCCATAGGGGTATATCAGTGATTGCGGGATATTTAGTCAGAGGAGTTATTTGTGCAGTGCAATAACAATTGGTTAAATTTGGAACCCGCGGGCCACCCCGAAGGCTAGACTGGTGTAAAGTAGAAGCAGACGCCCAAGGTTTTTGATCTATTTCTTACAGCTATACCACGACCTGGATAAATGAGAACCTTCGCAGGCGTATTCTTTAAAATGTAGCCCAACTATTGTTCTTGTGTGTGCTTATTTCCTTTGGGATTCAAAGTCTATTTGTATGTAGATAATCTTCCTAATCTTCCTCTCACATCTCCCCCTCTGTCTCTATCTTTTCAATGTATCTCTTGAGTCTTTATTCTTCAGTTAGCTGCTTCGTTCTAAATCCAAATGTCTCTCTCGCTATCGCTCTTCAAAAAAAAAATCTACGTGCTCATTAAAATGTAAATTCCTATGCCTCCTTCCTACACCCTACATGTTTCACTGCATTGCATAGCTTCATCAGGAGTTACGTACTCTATAGTGTAAAATGCATAAACACTCAGAGTTATGTCTGATGGCGTCGGTCTGCTTTCTGCCGTCGGTTGATGACACAACATGCATTGCATAGTGGCGCACATCAAGGTGATGACTCATACCGCGACTGCATAATGATGCATATAAATATGCTAATGCATGCACATGAGCATGCAATTTATTATCTCAATGCTTTATCAACAATCATTGTTATACATGTGCATATCATTGTTTCATGTTTGGCAGGTCAGCATCATATCTCATACCACCACCAGATGGCAGTCTTTTTAATTATTTAAATCACCAGCTATTGGTACATTTCATATTTATGTGCTTTAATCCACACATCGTCAGTGGTCCTTCCTAACTGATAATACTGGTTAGACTGCTCCAATATAGTTACACATGTACAAAATGTTTCATCAGAGAGCAAAAGTGACATTTTAGGAAGAAAAAATAAAATTGCAACTAAAGGACATTTCCCTGATTACTTTTTATTCATGGAATGGGAATCCCTCTCCCCACCCAAATTACGTACCAAACCCTTAAGGGTCTGGTATGCATCTTGCAGGGGGCTCCATCCTTTTTTTCACAACAAAAACAACCCTGCAGGGAAATTGCATTAAAGGGGTTCTAAACCCTCCATTTTTTTTGCCTATATCTACTGCTAGCAAGCAGTAGATATAGGCAAGAAGTTTAAAACAAACAAAAAAAACGCTTGAACTAGTTATAAACTTACCTCGTTATCGCTGCTCGCTCCCGCGCTGAGAATCAGGAAGTGATCGTACGGCCGCAAAGGATCTTGGGGCGGGCGCATGCGCAGTTCCGATTCTCGGCCGGGAGACGAGCAGATACGCAAGGTAAGTCTATGGATGTGTGCACCCGCCTGCAGACACCGCTGGATCGGAAAGATAGAGCAGTCAGCGCTGGATCGGAGAGCCGCCGCACTGCTGGAGGGACGCATGAAAACATAGGGAAAGAAGAGGAAGATTAGAATAAGAGACATCATTTGAGGTAAGTGCTAACATTTACATGGGGGGGAGGGGAACAAAAATTGGCTTTAATGTCACTTTAAGTGTCAAATAGTATTCTTTTTCTCTTTCTAAAATGTTGGGGAGGCAGCGAGTATGTGCGGGTGTATGCCCCCCTTCCTGAACCATATCAGGCCATGTGACCCATGTTGATGAGGACAAGGGCTTCATTGCCACATGTAGTCCGCAAGAGAATGTAGGGGTCTTTGGGGGGAATTATTGGACACCAGAAGCTCCCTTTAAGACAAGGGGGCACTCCAGATATCCTGACCCCTCCATCCTATGTACATAAGTGCCCCTGGATAAACACACACTCCTCAAAAAAAAACTTTATTATAAAAAGAAACTCCAAAAAATGTCCCATGGTCCTCCAACATCAATTATGTCATCCATTGATGTAGATACATTGTCAATCCCCATGAATGCGGTCCTGATAACCCGCCATTGAAAACATGCACACCGGTCCTGCTCCCATCACTAACTTTCCACAAATGACATTTCCTCATTGCTGTTGGAATGTAAACTGGAGTGCCAATGGCATCACCTGGGATGCCCACTGACTTGTTTACAATTTGATGCAAGCAGATGGGCAGCTAGATCGCTTGTGGCCGACTGTTTCCTAGCAACAAATGATGCTATGTGGCCCCAGGTGCCTGTATCCTGTCAATCAATGACGCTGTGGCTGCATATTTGTCATTGCTTCTCAGGGCACAGCTGGCCAGAAGAGTTCTGGAGAAGGATGCATGGTACTGAGCGGGAAGCTGTCACATTTAATAGCCATAGTAGACTAAATAAACTACTTCATGCAGCAGCTGGAAGGTCACCTAAGGGGGCGGGCAAACAGCCCATTTAGTTGCCCTGTTTTGCAAACTGCACACAGCCAGAGTTCTTACTCACTGGTTCACTTGCCATCCCAGGAGGACGAGGGTTAGGCGGGTGGTGTACACTGGACCACTCTGTCAGCGGTTCCATCTGGCATCCTGCCCAGCTCACTGACATCACTGGTTGCCAGGAGCCCGGTGAGCAAGCTCTAGGCAACTGATGATGTCAGCGAGCTGGTTCGGGATGCCAGACAGAGCGTCACAGGTTGCTAAGAGCTCTTAGCAACCTGGAACACTGTGGCCGCCCCCCGGCTGCCCCTAGTGCAATGCTGGTTGAGACAACCTCCTCAGGCTGCCGCATTAAAGGGACAGCCCTTTCGGTGTGGAGTATCTGTTGTCACTGAAAGAAAAGACTAAGCATCAACCAGCAGGACATGGGACACACTTCGTACCCTAGAGGTAAGTTATGCCCCTGGTGATGCATACTCTCCAAAAACAGTAACTACACTTCACTTTTTAACAAGTGTGTTATTTTCAGTCATTTGAATGCTGGGCAGCTGCATGTAAGCAACGGGGTAGGACGCTGGTGACATCAACGACCTCATATGGCCACATATCCATATTAGGTCAATCTTATTAATCAAATATGGCCATGTGGCTATATAAGGTCAATGATGTCACCATGATCTGGGAAACAAAGGACAAAACAGAGCGCCTCCATAGTGTAAAAACGTAGTTTATTGGTACAACACACAACTAGAATTGTACTTACAAAAAAGTTGGTAGTTAAAATCATGTAAAAGTCGATGGAACTCGAAATCTCTAGCAGCAGAAGTCTGAAGGGAAGTCTGAAGTCCTCTGCCCCTGTGAGTTTGAAAGGTCTATGCGTTTCAGGGGCACGCCCCCTTCATCAGAACCTCAGAGGTGATACATCCCATCAGACTCCCGCTGCTAGAGATTTCGAGTTCCATCGACTTTTACATGCTTTTAACTACCGATTTTTTTGTAAGTATAATTCTAGTTGTGTGTTGTACCAATAAATTACGTTTTTACACTTACACGTTTTTACACGTCCTTTGTTTCCCAGATCGGTGGTCTATGTGACCTGTGGGAGCTGCCTCGGTTGTGTTCCATTATTCGTTACAGCTGGCCCGCTTTGCAGCCGGAGGCGCCGGTATTGTTTTTTTGTTGCTATGTCACCATGATGTCACCATGATGTCACCAGCATCCCGCCCCTTTGTTTACATGCAGCTACGGTCTGGGCAATGTCCCATCCACTGCTGATGTGGCTGATACCGACAGCTTCCTGTTATAAACCCGAGTTTATCCCTAATGGTAACATTGAAAGCTTATTGGTTGTTTAAGGAGTTCAACTTTAAACAATACTAGAGGTTTTTTTTATGTTAAGGACAGGCAGAGCTATTAAACACGGGCACTCCCTTTAAATCCTTCCATATCACAGGCTCTGATGACACATTTATAATATGTACCCTTCAATCAACTTCACTATGCGCACTTGATGAATAATTTCCCTGAAGAGCGATCGGATACTCAAACTATTTGATTGCTGAATTGATTATGACCCACCTACGCACCAGGCAGGCGTTAATAACACAATAAGACGTGATTCGGGCTGAGGGATTAAGATGTATCATGATTACTAATAAAGGAGAACTCCAAGCTGGTGTACTAAAGGCCAAAATGCAGTTGTGCTAATATACCGGATTTAGCTCTCTTGTCATCCTTGCAGAACAATATGCACATCGGATCTCCTAAAACTGGACACCCAAAATTATATGTTCTCTGGGCCTTGGGGAGAGCATTGCTTTGGGGGCAGTCCATAGCCAGTCCACTACATAGGTGAGGACTAGTGATGGTCCAAACACCCCCGGGTTCATACCCAGTTTGTACTTTAGAACATGGAAAAAGTTTGAACTCAATGAAAGTCTATGGGACCAGAACTCTGAACATCAAATGTCCCCATTTTGAAGCCTTATATGCAAGTTATTGGCCATACAAAGTGTATGGGGATCCGGGTACTGCCCTGGGGGACATGTATGGGAATCCGGGAACGGCCCTGGGGGACATGTATGGAGATCCGGGTACTGCCCTGGGGGACATGTATGGGAATCCGGGAACGGCCCTGGGGGACATGTATGGAGATCCGGGTACTGCCCTGGGTGACATGTATGGGGATCCGGGTACTGCCCTGGGGGACATGTATGGGGATCCGGGTACTGCCCTGGGGGACATGTATGGGGATCCGGGTATTGCTCTGGGGGACATGTATGGGGATCCTGGTACTGCCCTGGGGACATGTATGCAGATGCAGGTACTGCCCTGGGGGACATGTATGCAGATGCAGGTACCGCCCTGGGGGACATGTATGCAGATGCAGGTACTGCCCTGGGGGACAGGAATCAATGAAAAAAACACTTTAAAAAAAGTTTTTAAAGGAGCAGTGATTTTAACATTGCTTAAAGTGAAACAATAAAAATTAATTAATTTAAATATTGTGCCTGGGGGGTCCACTTAAACTGCCTGTAAAGTGGCGGATCTGTAAGATGTATAGAACCTGCTGCAACAAAAAGGGACATTTATAAAGAAAAAAATGACATTGATAAAGAAAAAAAAAAAGCGACCCTTTAGGTCTAGCAGGAATGTTAGGAGGGACCCCATGTAAAAAAAAAAGTATGTGGGGTTCCCCCCAAAAGTCATACTAGGCCCTTATGGTCTGGCAGGAATTTTAAGTAGGAATCCCACCCCCAAAAATGAGGAAAAAAATACATGGGGTCCCCCCTAAAATTCCCAATCAGTCCCTTGATCCGAGCACAAACCTAGCA
>NW_017306697.1:1197464-1202224 GCF_000935625.1 Nanorana parkeri | reverse complement strand
CGAGCACCCAGGGCTGGATTTCCCACAAGGCCAACCGAGGCTGGGCCATGGGGCAGCAGGGAGTAGAGGGGCAGCAGGGAGTTGAGGGACAACCGGGGTGTGGAATTCCTATCTCCCGATGCCCAGGACATGCAGTTCCAGGCACCAGGCGGCTAGTTGTATTTTACATTTAGCCCTGCTTTGGGCAAGCAGGGCTAAATGTACAGTGGGGAAGCTGCCGCTTGTCTTTGGCCTGGCAGGGCAGGAAAGGAGGATGATGAGTGAGTACCCCTCCTCTCTGCCATATTAGGCCACATGCCCTTGGCACTGGAAGGGTGATTTCAGTGCCTTGTGGGGTGCTCGGCAGGCGAAATCCTGATACACAAACTGCTGATGTTCGAGTTGAACTATTGGTCGACTCGAACATCGGGACCATCCCTAGTGAGGACTGGGCATTAAGTATTTCCCCAAAAGCAAGACAGTTCCCTGCTATCATTGCTATCACACTATGTATTTTTGTTATTTTTGACAAAAACACAAATAAATCCCGGTCTGCCTCCTATTGTTATTTAAATACCTCTTCCCTGTCACTGTGAAACCTCTGTTTCCATCACCAGTAAGGACAGTGAGCTTGTATATATTATTTATAAATGTTAATCTATTCACCATCTCACATGTCAGACGATGTTAGGCAGTAGGGGAAAATCCAGGTTTTACGATTCATTTGCCTTTGAAACGGTGCGACGTGAGTCACAATGACTGTGGGAATGATTATAACGGCAATATCAAGATGGGGAGATAGGCTCATATCCTGATCTGCGTCTCCTGCTCAGACAGACTTACGAGGATGCAGCAGGCAATGTGAGCAGGAAGACAATGATGCAATGTATGTTTATTCAAGATGGGATTGCAGCCCGGGCTTTGCTAAGGCTCTTTCTGACAATGTTTGCTCCCTTTGCGAGATGCTGTCTGTCATGCCCCAGCGGGTTACTACCGACCATATCCCTCCATAGGAGCCACTATAATCATTTACCGCAGAGGCGCTTATATAACGCATGTATGGGATTTATCGGGGGAATTTGGGGAAGCAGGTTAGATAAGACAAACGGAAAGGGAGCAAATGTTGCCTTTGCATTACAATGGGCGACACAGAGATTCTATTTTGTCAAAGTTTTTGCAACGATGAAATCAATTTTCGGCATGCTCTCCAAGTATCTCATATTGATGTAACACCCCATGGCTAGAGTGTCCCAGTATGCTAACAGCTCTTAGCAACCTGTGTTGCTCTATCCGGCATCCCATCCAGCTCACTGACTTCACTGGTTGCCAGGAGCTCAGCAGGATGCTCTGGATGGTGCCCCATCCAGCTACTGGCAATCAGTAAGCTGGGCAGGACTGCACGATAGAGGCAGCACCTCCCCTGGACAGTGAATGAACACCAAATGCAACATCCCCCCTCTGTAAATTGCACGGACTGTGGAGCTCATCTCTCTAGTACTCTCTGCTAACAGAATGCTCCTTGTTAGCACCTGAGCACTGCAATACATAAGACTGGCTCCTTATGCTGCTTCTCCCTCTCCAAGTCAGGGCTGTGATGTACAAGGGATCGAAAAGGTCAATGCCAAGTCAAATTTAGGTACTTAGATTACTTCATGTGATGGAATGGCAGGTCCGATCCCACTGTACGTCAACAATACGTGACGATATGCAGTTTCCATCCTACCGCGCCATCACCAAGACGTGATGATGCCACTCTCAGTCTCACCCGGCACAGAGATCTTCCAGCTTGCAGGACACCAATCTAAGGCCAGCAGACTGAGAGCAAACGTGACTAGGGTTGGTTAACTCTGTAGTTAACCCTTTACACAAAATAATAGCTGCCACTACATGTGTTAATGGAAACGTTCTCAGCAAATGTTGTGACAATTCAGAAAGTTAAACTCCTGTGATGCCACTGTCACTTCAGACTGGAATATGTCAGGTTTTACAATACGGTAGCACTGTTCACAGATACAAGGAATTGTTAAGTTCTTATTTAGAGCGTAGAGATAAGCTTAACAAATGTAAAAAATCTTTTAAACAAATAAATGGTGAAAAAAATACAGAAAACGATGCTACAGTGATAAATAAAGCAACAGTCAAATAAAAAAGGAATAAGAATGAAAGTACTTAACAAAGTCCTGGGTTCTATGAGTTCCAGCAGAGTGCAGTTCAATAAAGCAGAAGGCGAATCTGGGATTGACCCCCAGAAGTAAAGTTTAGCAAGAGTTCTGTTCTCGATGTTAACGAGAGTTTCTTCTTGATGGTCAGTGAGAGCTCCTTGGCTGCTTTGTGCAGCAGCTTTTTCTGGGCCCTATAGGGTGTGTTACTAAGCCATCCCCTCACCCAATCAGGAAGGCTCAGGGAGGTGAGCCAGAGGGCTGAAGCATTTCATGATCTCCCCACCTGTTCTCCTCAAACTGTCAGTTTTATGACAATAGCCATATTTTAAGATATTCATATGGTGCCACTTCATAAACAATAGATTATTTTGTATTTATGAAATTAGCTTTTGGTTGATACCAGACTTGACATGTCTGTGAGGTATGCCTACCTAAGAAGGGTTTATGTGGGCCTTTAGCCTTCTGGACCTTCTAAACCCACTATGATTAGTATGCTGTTGCTCAGCGTTAACGGACATGGTTATATATACAGTATATTCATTATTAAAGTAGCACCCCCATGTCCAAAAATCTGAATACTGATTGAATTCTTTAAACCAGTGGTATCTGGCTGGGTAAATCAAGGGTCATTTGTTCGCTATCTTTATGCACATATATAAATATTATAATAATAACAATAATACTGCAACTGCTCATTTACCCCTGACAGTATTGAAATTTGGCCCAAGCCCCATTACTGTCATTACTTTTGTGACAGTACAATTGGTCAGCGAGAGCTTCTTGGCTGCCCTGTACAGCAGCTTTTTGTGGGCCCTTTAAGGAGTGTAACTGAGGCAGCCCCCCACCCAATCAAGATGGTTCAGGGAGGTGAGCAGGAGGACAGAAGCATTTAATAATCTGCCCACCAGCCCCCTCCCAAACTGTCAGTTTTATAACAATAGCCATATTTTAATATATGCACATGGTACCGCTTGTTAAACAATAGATTATTGTGTGATTATTGCTCTGCAAGAAAATGGGATAAATAATGATAATAAATAAATAAATAAACTCATGTGACATAATAAAAAAAAAGGAATTTATTCATGGAATACCATCCCTGAATATTTTATCAAAATGCAATTTTATGGGACAGTTGTCCTTTAAGGATTCTTGCGGTTGTAAAACACTGACTTGACAATGACCTAGAATCCCTTTCTCCGCCACGAAGCTATTAGAATTTGTGAGCCGCAAACACAAATAATGACTGAAACGTCGCATCGGTTTTTCAAACAATGGGAACAGTTCATAGTATGGCCTCTTCCATCAGACTCCAGCCCAGTTGGATACTTTCATTTGACTCCGTACCCCCCAAAGCTTTCACACATTTTGACGTGAGTTCTTGTTCCAATATGCAGAGGCAAAACACATTATTTCATTTTGATAGACGGTAGGAAACGTCTCAGTTCATTTCAGCTCTCACAGTGATTAAGGAATCATTGCAATTTCCTTACTACTGAGTGGCAGAATGTGGATGAAAAGAATTGCATAAATTTTCTCCCGAGGCTACGAGAACTCTTTTAATGTTGTTTTTAGGACTGGAGCTGAAAATTTGTGTGATTTGTGCGATTACACTAGTAGGCTATTGAAATGAACTATACTCTCTCAGCCTTTCTTTCTGAAGAACGGAAACACTACTCAAAGTTGTTATCTGATGGAAGGTTAGATAAGGGCATTTTAGTCCAGTTCCTCTCTCTCTACCTGTGAGCCAGAGTGAGGCCGGCTGTTATCTATAAACCCTTTAAAGGACCACTATATGCGTTATCTAAATCCCCCTTTAGGGGGCAACTTAATTTTGCACTAGTTCAATATCTCAAATTGTCAACCACTAGTGCTTTTGATTGTTTTTTCTTTTGTTTGGTGAAAAAAACTATTAAAAATATTTGTTTTTACTAAAATAAAAACTTAATACAAAATTAATTAAAATTAATAAAATTAATAAACATTATTGCAAAATAAAGGACCACACTAGCGAAAAGCATTTTATTCTGAAAATTAAGGATGCACCAATACCAGTTCAGATGCCAGTGCCGATACTTGGCATTTTCATGAGAACTACCAGGGTTGTAGCGGTTGCAGCTGGGACCGGGTTCTGGAGCTCCACCACTGTCCTGAAATCATTAGTCTGTATTGTTTTAGAAAAATGACATGACACTAAACAAAAATGTATCAGTACTCGTACTTGCAAAAATGGTATCTGTGCATCACTTTATTTATCTTTATAAAAACAAAATTATACATTAAAACAGAGATGTACAAATCCCGGGAGCTCCGTGTGCTCCTTACACATGACAGCCGCCTCCTAACTTTTGAATTTTTCTCTAGTCTAGTCTTGGATCTGGAAAATTATCTGTACATTGTACTTGTACCGAGTACGGTTAAACTATAGGCTGTTAAAGGAAACTATAATGATTTTAGGCCAGATTTGTTATAAAGTTTGTTTGACTTTTAAAATGTTTCTAATTTTACATTTTCAGGATGTGCCTGTTTCATTTTGTATATATAAAAATTATTTTATTTTCTATGGAAACTATATACAAAAAGTGATATTTTTTTTTCTATATTGACTAGTGTTAGTTA
>NW_017306697.1:1189230-1196858 GCF_000935625.1 Nanorana parkeri | reverse complement strand
AAACTATAGGCTGTTAAAGGAAACTATAATGATTTTAGGCCAGATTTGTTATAAAGTTTGTTTGACTTTTAAAATGTTTCTAATTTTACATTTTCAGGATGTGCCTGTTTCATTTTGTATATATAAAAATTATTTTATTTTCTATGGAAACTATATACAAAAAGTGATATTTTTTTTTCTATATTGACTATTTTTAGTTAAAGAACTACAAGGTTATTCACAAAAGGGTGACAAATTTGGAGAAGTGAACAATCTAGGACAACATCTGGATCTAAAGATCTGAGCGGGCGTCTTTAGACGTCCGCTCAGCCACGCCCCCATTTCCCATCAATGTCCGATTTTTAAAAACAGGCAGCGATGCCTTTTAACATACAAGCGATCCGCTTGCTAAAAAGCCGGCGGATCACTTGTATGAGGTCCCGGTACATGCGCCCCCCCTCCGAGGCTCCCCCCTCGCGCTGTCACGCTGGTCCCGGGCTCCGCTGAGCTGTCAGAATGCGGAACTGATGTATATTACATCACTTCCGCATTCTTGTGTCACTCTCCAGATTCACATGCTGGAGAGAAGCTGATGAAGCAGATCTCCGCTTCATCAGCTTCTTCAGGGGGGTCCTAGGTGACATTAGGGGTCTTGGAGACCCCTGATGTCTCCATAAAGAGGACCTGTCACTTCTTTTGCTATCACATAAGAGGGTTTCTTAGCCCCCTATGGGATAGCAATAAAGTTAAGTAAAAAAAAAAAAAGGAAAAAAAAATAAAGTTCCCCCAAAATAAATTAAAAGTTACACATAAAAAATAATTAAAAACATTTTTTTTTAAATTCCCCCCCATACATACATGCGTTGGGTGCGCATACGTGCGAAAACGACGATTGAGAGCAATAATTCTAGGGCCATCATTTACTGATAACACTAAACTGATGAGCTGTAAAAGTTTTTAAAGCGTCGGCTATGGTCAATTTTGGGTATGGTAGTTTTTTTAGGATTTCGCTGGTGCGCACAATTTTAAAGCATGACATGTTTGGTGTCTATTTACCCGATGTGACCCGATCTTTTATATTTTACCAAAAATATGGGTAATAATCATTGTTTCCTAATTTAATGAAAAAAATACTTTTTTTTTTTCAAAATTTTCAATCATTTTTCCTTAATATAGTAAAAAATAAAACCCCCAGTGGTGAATAAATACCACCAAAAGAAAGCTCTATCTGTCCCCCAAAAATGGGACAAAATGTATTTCAGTACAGCGTTGCATGACGGAATAAATATCAGTCAAAGTACCGCAGTGCTGAACACTGAAAAATGGCCTGGCCAGGAAGGGGGTCTAAACACCTGGTCTTGAAGTGGTTAATGTGTATGGTTCAAAATGACACTCTGGTACAAAGCATGGTAAAGTTTTTTTTTTGTTTTTTTTTCAGCTTTGAGCATTTTGAGAAACTAAAATAAAAAGACAATGAAAAAATACAATAATAGTACACATTGGTAATAAAAAATCTTCAAAAAATAATAAGGGGTTAGGGGAAATACATGTTATGTTTTTAATTTATTTTCAATTCTTAAGGTTTCTGATATTATATGCGGATCAAAGATCTAATATCGATGGCAATAATAAATATTAGTGAGGCACCGATACCGATACTAGTATCAGTGCCGAGTATTTGGGCGAGTACTCATGCTCGCCCAAATGCTCCGATGCCTAGCCCGATACTTCTGGTATCAGGTAGCCTGGCAGCGCGTCATTACACGCTGCCCGGCTTCCTGATTGTGACTAGTGATGAGAGAGCATAGAGCCGGCTTACCAGCCAATCATGTAGTGACGACCTGCCCGGCTTCATGATTGGTTGGAAGCTAGCACGGCACTCGGCTTTCTGATTGGTCGGGAAGTCGGCTTCATGCTCCCTCGTCACCTTGTCATTAGACAGCCCCCAGCTTCCTGATTGGCCAGAAAACCAGCTCCATGCTTTCTCGTCACCTAGTGACGAGAAGCATGGGGGCGGCTTTCTGGCCAATCAGGAAGCCGGGTGGCGAGTCTTTACACGCCGCCTGGCTTCCCGAATGGGACAACCGGTACTCGGTATTCAGTATCAGCGAGTACCGGAAAAGAAACCGAAATACCGGTAATGGTGCATCCCTAATAACTATAATAATAATTATCATCATCATCATCATCTTCACCATCATCATGCATTGGGGGGGATTTAATTAAAGCTGTTCACTTTACAAATAAAATTACAAATTTCCGGGGAATTTTCCATTTGCTCAGTGAATAGGATAAACCTCAATTGATTTCCCTGATCCTTTCATTTCACTTTGTAAAGTGAATTGTCACCACCTTCGCTAAGCTAAGGGCCCATTCACACTAGATGCAGTGCGTTCCGGCCAGATTCTGGCCAATACGCACTGCCTCGCATTGCGGCCGCCTCACTTTTTAATGGGGCAGAAGTGGCGGCCATTGAAGTGAATGGTTCTGTAGCCACACCCTCCGGCCACAATGCGATCACCAAATACTTGCAGCATTTTGATCGCACCGGAACGCAGGCACAATGTGCCTTGCGATCCTGTGCGGGCGATCGTCTTACGGCCGGAGGGCATGTCTATGGGGCCATTCACTTCAATGGCCCGCCACGCCCTCTCCTAAAAAGTGAGCCGGCCGCAATGTGAGGCAGCGCATTCTGGCCAGAACCATAATTGATGCAACCGCCGTTTCCGCACGTAGGCGCACTCGACGCATGTTTGCATGTGTATGTGGGAGGCGGGGGACTTTATTTTTTTATTACCTTTATATGTGACTTAATTTTTTTATATATTTTTTGTAACTAATTCTTTTAAACCTTTTTTTTTTCACTTACCTTTATTGCTATCACATAGGGGACTAACAAGTCCCCTTTGTGATAGCAAATTTTCAGTGACAGGTCCTCTTTATGGAGACATCAGGGGACTTTAAGACCCCTAATGTCACCTAGGGACCCCCAGAGAAGCTGATGAAGCAGAGACCTGCTTCACGAGCTTCTCTCCGGTTTCTGTACCGGAGAGTGACAGAGGAATGCGGAAGTGATGTAATACACATCACTTCCTGCATTCCGAAGAGGAGGAGGAGGAGATTGTGTACTGATTTCCATTTGATCTCTGGCCACAGAGCTGCTGTGCTGGTCCCAGGCTCACACATTCCAGGCTGATTTTCCGCTTGTGATATCTGCCTAGTGGCGGGCACGAACGGGGTGGGATGGGACTTTTAAAAACGCCCACCCCCATTCAAGAAGCCGCTGTCTGGCTGTTTAATTACAACGGCCGGACAGCAAGTGGTTAAATACAAACTGCAAAGAAAAAGGAAAACCTCTACTAAGTTCATTTGTAACAAATGAAGCTCTCGATTTGGAACATTTTCTGATTGTGCTTGGATCTGCACAGAGCCAGCTTTTTAATTGAAGGAGAAATATCTTCCAAAAATACCTTTTATTGCTTACCAAGATATGTTTAATTACAGGAGTAAACCTGAGGCAAAATGGCTGAATTTCTCATCACTTCTAATTTTCATCCAACTTCTGAGGAAATAGCCGAGTTTCAGGACATTGAGTTTTATTGCTTTTGCCTGTTTGTCTATATTTCTGTTTAATTAGCTACAGATTCAATAACTAGGTAAATCTTTGGAGGATCTAATAGTTGACCCAAACCTGACATTTATGGTTGACCCAAACCCAAAGCTTATGGTTGACCCAAACCCGAAGCTTATGGTTGACCCAAAGCTTATGGTTGGACCAAAACCCCGGAGCTTATGGTTGACCAAAACCCGAAGCTTATGGTTGACCCAAACCCAAAGCTTATGGTTGACCCAAAGCTTATGGTTGACCCAAACCCGAAGCTTATGGTTGACCCAAACCCAAAGCTTATGGATGTCTCAAACCTGAAGTTTATCCTGAGGGACTCAAAATGAATCTTGCACTGGGATGACCCGGGTCTCAATTGCATGCAGTTAATTACGATCATACCATATACCAATTGTAATAAAAATGATTCAACCCCATTGCAAATCAGGTTTATTGGCAAAATGTACCAACTTTCAGCTGTTTGCAATGATGACCTCAAACAAAAGCAATTGAAATAGGTCAACACAACAAATGATTTAAGTAGTTTCCCAAAATCCAACTCAAAATGCAACTTTTAATAACTTCTGCAGTCTCAAAATGTTCAAACCCCTTCATGGCAAGCATGAAGGGGTACTTAGTGGACTTAGTAAGACCTGCTGAAAATTATATGCAGAGCCAGACCCCAGCTCCTGAGGAACCTTAGCCCATTCCTCATGAGGCAATGGCCTCCAGTTCAAATATTTGTTGGGCTTGTGTGCTGCAACCACCTTCTTCAAATCCAACCAGAGATATTCTAATGGGTTCAAGTTAGGTGACAGAGATGGCCATTGTAGAATCATCCAGGATTTCTTCTGCAACTAAGCCATGGTGGAATTTGAGGTATGCTCAGGATAATTGTCCTGTTGGAACATCCAATGACGCCCTAGGTTCAGCTTCCTCACAGACGGCATGAAGATTTCCTTATACTTCAATAAATCCATCTTGCCTTCCACACTCTGCCAGTGCCAGAGGATGCAAAGCACCCCCAGAGCATCACCGAGCCATCACCATGCTTAACTGAAGGCAGAGTGTTCTTTTCAGTGTATCCTTCTTTTTCCTCTTCCTCCTGACATACCACTGATCCACAGGGCCGAAAAGTTCCAGTTTTGTTTCATCGGTCCACATAACAGAATCCTAAAACTTCTGTGGTTTTTTCAGATGACTGAGCATATTGGAGCCAATATTTCTTGTGCTTTTGGGTCAGTAGTAGTGTACACCTTGGAGTTCTGGCACGAAAACCTTCTGCGCTTCGTACACACTTTAATGTGTAGACTGAAACCTCAGAGCCCGTTGTCACCAAGTCTTGCTGCAGGTTTTTTTCCATCACACAAGGGTTGTTCTCAGAAATCTCAGATTTGTGCTCTTGTGAGGGATTCTACAGTATTCAGGAAGATGAATAATTCTGAGACTGCAGAAGTCATTAAAAGTTGCATTTTCAGTTGAATTTGGGAAAACAACTTGAAACAGTCCTTGTGTTGACCTATTTCTGTTTCAATTCTGTTTTACAACTTTTAACAAGTATACATAGTACAGTGCAATACAAAGCAATCATACACATGACCAAACACTAGCAAAGTATATTAATAATATATCGAATGCAGAAAACTAAGTGGCATAAGACACATAGGAATAAGGCACTACCATTCTTCACTGTAGGCAGAGTGTTCTTTTCAGTGTAGCCTTCTTTTTCTTCTTCCTCCCGACATGCCACCGATCCACAGGGCTGAAAACTATCAGTTCCCATTTCATCGCTCCACAGAACAGAATCCTAAAACTTCTGTGGCAGATGATTTTGAGCATATTGGAGCCCACTTTTCTTGTGGTTTTGGGTCAGTAGTGGTGTACACCTTGGAGTTCTGGCATGCAAACCTACTGCGCTTCATATACTTCGCAAGTCTTGCTGCAGGTTTTTTTCAGTCACTTGAGGGTTTTCACAGCCTGCCTTCTCAGAAATCTCAGATTTGTGCTCTTGTGAGGGATTCTACAGTATTCAGGGGGATAATCAATTTTGAGACTGCAGAAGTAATTAAAAGTGGCATTTTCAGTTGAATTTGGGAAAACCACTTGAAACAGTGCTCAATGTTGTAGCCACAATGGTTCTTCTCCACTAAAACCAGGGAGATACATATAAACATATCTATAGATTAAAGTGAAGAGCTTAACCACAGTGAACTTAATCAGTACTTTGGGAAGTCAAAAAAGAGTCCAGACATAAAGAAGGCCATTAAGTGATTGGATAAAGAGTAAGGGGAATAGGAGAAGAGGGGGAAAAGAAAAGAAAAAAAGAACAGTGGATCAAACCAATTGTGAGCCTAATTTTCCAAATGGGGTGCTCTATTACAGGGTAACAGGCATCCCCCCCGAAAAAGAATGAGAGAAGGGAAGACCCCCTCTCTATACTTATCATAGATCCCTCAGGCTGGGATAGGCCCAGGTGATAGAGTTGAAACCAAGGCTCCCAAATCTGCAGAAAGCGTTTGTGTTTGTCAAGTAGAATGCTCATTAGGCGTTCATTAATCATAATGGTATCAGCCCTTTGCTTGACTCCTGTAGAAGGGATCAGTTGTTTTTTTCAATCACTAGCGATAGCCAGTTGGGCAGCCAACAGGATAGAGTCTGTAAGGGGACGTTAACATTTGGAAAGACCTGCCACAGCACCATGTAAGAGAGCAGTCCAAGGGATTTTTAGGGTATGCCTGTTGAAAAGTTTTTCAGTAGCCTGAATACCTTGGACCAAATAGAAGAAACATATGGGGAAGTCCACCACATATGCAGCATGTCTCCATGGAATTGACAGCCTCTAAAGCAGTGTCTTGACCTATTTGAATTGCTTTTGTTTGATTTGTTCATTGCAAACAACTGAAAGTTTTTATTATTATTATACAGGATTTATATAGCATCAACAGTTTGCGCAGCGCCTTACAATGTAAGGAATACAATACAACTACAATACAATTCAAGACAAGATGGTAAGGAGGGCCCTGCCCGTGAGGGCTTACAATCTAAAGTTTGTAAATGTTACCGTTAAACCTGATTTGCAATGGGGGTTGGATAGTTTTAATTACAAATGTACATGGCAATAGGGAAAGCAGTAAATACTTTGCAACAGAGTGCTGCTTGAAAGATATACAGAACACCCAAAGTCTGAATATGGTGACCTGCATCAATAGGAGATGATGCCTCAGTTAACCTCCTCATGATCCATCTCCGCATGAGGCTAACTCGAATAATAAAACAGACAAGGTTTATTTTTGTGTTTGTGTCCTTTTACATCCCAAGTTTTCTATAGTAGCCGAGACATTACCGCTGCGGGAAGAAAAAAAGAAAATCACTTTGTCAATTGAGAAATGTGTGTATGTTGAAATAGTCTTCAAAACTTCTTGTCATCTGCAATAGGGACATCAATAATGGCCATTGTAAACCTTCATTAGGTTGAGATCCTGCGCGCCTCTATCCCTAAGGGTAATTTCCATCGATTTCTCTCTCCCGGACAAAGACACACACCTACGTCAAAGCAGTATTTAAAGCTTGCATTGATTCCTTATGGGCTTTCTCTCCAGACAAAGGGAAGAAGCGGCCAGCTTTTCTGAACTTTCCATTATTTTTCATATACAATTTGGAGCTTTTGTAGGAAGATAGCAAAAAAAAAAGTAATTAATTGCGATATATAATAAAAGGCAATGAATGTGGAGCATTTACACAGGATGACTGATGCTGGACTCCAGGTGCAAAAACGTTTGTATAACATATTCATTAATAGCTGCAAATTATATTAATTTGCACCAAATGCCTTCGCAAACCAAGTTAATAAAAGTAGAGGCGACGTCATCACATCATCACTGTGCTATACTGAGGAGAAAGCAGATCTGTGGGAGGAGCCCAGCAGGCCCCACCCACAACAGGAAACTACATGAGGGGCGGAGACAAGACTAGTCACCCTGCACAAGGAGACAGAAGGCAGCAGTGAGCAGTCTTTATTACGGGGGGGGGGGGGGACAAGACCAGT
>NW_017306697.1:1184712-1189211 GCF_000935625.1 Nanorana parkeri | reverse complement strand
GGGGGTCCTTTTGTGGGGGGGGGGGGGGGGGGGGCGGAGACAAGACCAGTCACCCTGCACAATGAGAGAGAGCCGCAGTGAGCGGTTGTCAGAAACCACCTGCTACTGCGCATTCATGGGGCCTAGTTTTCTGTACTATAGGTAAACGGGAACTTGCGCGCATGCGTGCGCCACGGAACATCTGCGCCAGATGGCGCACAGGAAGTGATGCTGTTTCCTGATGGATCTACCTATTAACAGCCAGCCTACCTGACTCCAAGTTGCTGGATTGTCATCAGCTTCCCCTTTGTTCCTTGTGCATCTGACTACCCTGCTGACTTTTGATCCGGATTATCCTTGACCTTTTTGATTGCTGCCTACCCCTGACCTTCTGCTTGCCTATTGGCCCTGCCTCTGTCTCCTGCTTTTTGTACTTCGCTGCCTGACTGGATTTGACTTGGATTGTTTGATCTTGGATACTGCTCTGCACTCTGCTGCCTGCCTGGTTTTGACTACAGCTCAGCCTGACCTGATCTGATGCCGGAACTCCAGCTTGCACGGTATGATCACCACTGGCACCTGTTCCACTCGCTGTCCACTCAGACTCTGTTCCCAACTCCAGAGTCTTTGGGACACGAGGTGCAAGGGAAGCCTCCTCCCACATTCAGTTTCCACCCAGGTATGTGAGAGCGGTCTTTATTACAGGAGGGGCCAGAGACAAGACCAGTCACCCTGCACAAGGAGAGAGCGGTCTTAATTACATGAAGCTCCAAGTCTCACATCGGATTACTGCACAGATCTGGAAGAAATACACAAAGCTCACCAAGATTCCAGAAGAATACACATGACTCTTGTATGAGGGCAACCATTGCACTAGTTTCCACCTATAATCAAAATGACCTCCAAACTGTAAAACTATGGATTTCATAAATACTTCAATAGTGCTCAGCCCTAAGTCTGGGGTTCGTAGACTTCCTGTAGGGTTTGCAAAATGCTGTATTTCTCTTATCATCACTGAACCCCATGAGTGGCAAATACTACCAGTGGCAATGTCAAATGTTATGGCGCAGAACCCAGAACCCGCTTTGTTTCTATTATCATTCCTTCTCTCTATTTTTATTCGCCATTCTGCTCAATTGTCTTTGCTTTCCCACTCGGGAGTGATTGCTAGGAAGAGCTCTTCCTCCATGGCAGTGTCTTGCAGTTTTGGCGCGGAGTAAAACGCCTGGTTTTAATCGGAAAGCTGGAGACTGCGGCATCTCTCTCCTCTGCGAGCACAATTTCGTTTCAGGCACAAAACGACTCGGCCATAAAACGGCTCACAATATGACTCCCAAAAGAGGGGGATTAATTAAAGACCACATGAAAGAAGTGCAAACAGAAGTAAATATTTTGTGCCGTAGGCAGAGACCGGGAAGCTGTTTGCTCAGTAGAAAGCAGAAGATCTGATATTTCCTGATTAGTTTTTTACACTACAAGTTTGCCAGGAATTTTTTTTTTGTTTTGTTAATGCATCAGAACACAACGCAGGCTGAAAATTGGACATAAGGAGGAAAATAAATAAAATATTCTCTTAAATAAAGTGGTAGCTCCCTTGTTTTAAACAGGTGTTACAAAATCTTAAAAGGAGAATTATGAGGTGAGTGATTTTCACTCAGCCTCATAATCTGAGCCGACCTGTGACAATGAAACTGTCACAGGTCGGCTCAGTAGATCGGGAAGTGAGAGAACACATACCGTCGCTCGCTCACTTCTCGATCTATCCCTGCAGAGCGCTGTGACTGTCACTCACGGCTTCCTGCAGGGATTCCCCCCTCCCCTGTACGACCGTCCAGCGCTGAATGGCGCAACAGATGGGGGAGGGTAAAGCTGTGTCTGTCTCTAGATAGGCAGAACCAGCTGTCAATCCCGCAGCTGGATGGATCCAGACAGAATTGTCGGGATCCGTTCCGGCTGCAGCGTCTCAGTTTACCACGAGCTGTAGCTCGCGGTATACTGAGCTTTGGGTCACGGGAGAACGCTAGTTCGTGTTCTCCCATGACCCTTAGGAGAACTATGGGGAAAAGCCCTAACCCCATAGTTCTCCTTTAAAAACAAACAATACGGGGGGCGTGGCCAGCAGCCGAGGCTAATGGTCGTTTTGAGGCTCTCCTAGCCCCACACTTCCAGGCGCAGCCAGCATGGCTGCCTCTAGGGCCCTATGGGCTCTGTTCTTAATCCACGGGTTGACAGCAACGGCCGTTGCAGTTGCTGTTGGTTTTTCTTTTTATGTACATTTACATTATTTTTTGTTTCTCCTTTGTGTTTTTTTTTCTTCACCTTACCATGTCCAGGATGTAACCAGCACCCTAGAGGGTTCTATCCTCCCAGTTAGACATCCCCCTGAAAACCTACGAGCTACTAATTCCACACCTAAACCTTACTTCCTTGACACAGGGGGCACTGGGCAGCTTGCTCTCCTTTATGGATAAATATAAATTGGCCCAAATCAAGCATTTTCAAGCCTCGGACCAATTTCGCGAGATACGAATCCCTACAGGGATTTGGCACCTGTTGCGTATTTCGGATGCAACAAAAGGCCAGATCTCCTCCTTCTACACTACTCTAAATGAGAAGAAACGGTTTGTGAAGCTACCTTCAATGCTTAAGTGGGAGGAGGATCTGGGTGAAACATTTTCGGAGGCGGATTGGTCCATGGCTTGCAAGGCTAACGTGTCCAGCTCCAAGTGCGTGACCCACTGGGAAATCTCCCTTAAAATTATGCTTAGGTGGTACCTTACCCCCTACCGCCTTTCCAAGATCTACCCAGCACACTCCCCCCTCTGCTGGAGGGAGTGTGGCTCTGTAGGCAATATAATACACGTATTCTGGTCCTGTAAGAGTATCAAAAGTTACTGGGGTGCGATTTTCAGATATCTAGCCTCATTCACCGGCATTTTGGTCTCTCCCTCCCCACAATTGGCCCTACTGAGTATAGGAGTGGATATCTACCCTCACAACCTTAGGACGGTGGTTCTTCACTTCCTCTTTACGGCCCGTCAGCTTATAGCCTCCAGGTGGAAAATGCCTTATGCACCTACACTACAAGAAACCATAGCAAGGGTGCACTTGAATTGTCAACATGAGCGGTTAATAGCTTTTAGACTAAATGCACAACCTCAATTTGACTCTAAATGGAAAGATTGGCTCCTTTATGCAAAAACCTAAGAAGCCTAGCATATGTTCATTCCAGATGTGATGGGTTATTACACTGGACTTTGCTACATTGCATTGTATATCCTGGTTGACCGTTATAGATTAACAATTATCGTTAGCCTCTGCTTTTTTTTTTTTCTTTTGTTAGATTTACTTTGTTTTATTTTCTTAAACTTCATACCTAAAAATATATGGTTTAATATGTCTAGCGACTATTTGATATAGATGTACTATGCATGTATTACCATCAATCTTGCAGTACAAGCGTATATCTACTAATAGAAGAAATGTTCAGGAGATTTCAGACGATACAGCTTATTTGATGTCTGATGGATGTATTATGTGCCATTGTATTTGCTGGTTCAGTATGAATGTACGAAGCAATGTTTTATATGCATACAAACCAATAAAAATACTTAAAGTTTAAAAAAAAAAAAAAAAAAACAATACAATCTGCATCAGTGTAGCATGAGGATTCTAAAGGTTCACATCCAATTATGAAGGCTGGATGGTTGCCAGTAGGGGTGAACGAAAATTAGAGTTTTCCTTTGTCCTGAAATTCTGGCAAGAAAGTGGGAAGTTTCTGTGAATCTGTTCTAAAGTTTCTTACGTGACGATCCTGCCAGTAACAGCACTTCCTGTTGCAGGCTGAAAATGCTAAGCCATTGCCTTTCAAATAGTAGGGATGAGATTCAGGTTCAGAGCAGCACTACATTCAAAGGGAACTCATCCTGTTCGCACACCCGCCGAACTATTGAGCCCATTTAGTGGCCGTTGGGCCAAGCAAACTCTCAACACTGCTGTAATGTAAACACATAGAGGGGAATTTATCAAAACGGGAGCAGACAGAAACTGGAGCAGTTGTCCATGGAAACCAATCAGCTTCTCTCTTCAGTTTGTTCAGTTAAGATTTTAAAATGAAAGAGAGAAGCTGATTGGTTGCCATGCACAGCTGCTCCAGATTTTGTCTGCTCCAGTTTTGATAAATCCCCCTCAGTGTTGGGGACCCCGGGCTGCATTATTGACCACATTTCAGGGCCAGGGATCCGTCATCTAGTAGTGGAAGTGTGGTGCTGTAACATTGGTGGGCGTTGGGCTGTTGTGATTGACAAGGATTCAGATCTCTAGACATCATAATTTTGGATGGATTTACTTTGTGGCACATTAGAATTTTTTTTTGTTAATTGTATTTTTCTCTATTGTTATTAAAGAACTTTTGTTGGTGTGTTTATTTTTACATTTTACTCTTTCTAGGAAAGAAAAATAATGGGTATTAATATACTTCTGTACTCATTCCATGGGGGGGGGGGGGGGCCAAATTTTTG
>NW_017306697.1:1169249-1184498 GCF_000935625.1 Nanorana parkeri | reverse complement strand
AAATTGTGGTTTATTGTTTTTTTTTGTTCTCTTCTGGGGGGGGGGGGGGGGGACCAATATTTGGGTTCCCCCTTATTATAAAGAGTCCCCCCCAATAACGCCCGTTTCTTGTTCAGCCGAAGGTGAAGCAGGCCAAATGTAGCCGATGTACGGCTCAAAATGGCCGTACAGGGCTGCAGTTAATAGCCGAAGAGGCTGCGGCTGCCTTCACTTCAGCTTGGTTATTCATTTGGCTGCCTTCAGCAGCTTAGTGTATAACCCCCTTAGTTTGGTAATGCACTGTGTATCATAAACAATCACCATTTATTGTCATATAATGCTGTTTCCAGCTGTTTCTGTCCCTTTTTTGCATCTCATTTCTGCTGATCTCCTGCAGTCTCCTTCATCCACTCACTGTCTTCATGTACTCGCTGCAGTATTGGCTGAACATTTTTACCCTGGCCCTAATTCCTGATGGTGACAATAGTGGACTATGCCTGCTTGTGATAGAGGGACAATGCATTGTCACCCTTTAACAGAAAGTGACAAAACAAGGACCATCATGGCAGGATCACCAGGCAGACTATATTGCCAAATCTGTGTGGACACCTGACCATCCCAACTACATGAGCTTACTGAACATCAGAGTCCAAAATCTTAGGCATTAATATGGAGTTGGCTCACCTTCTCCACTCTTCTGGGAAGGCTTTTCACAAGTGTGTATGTGTGATTTTTCTGACCAGACAGAAGAGCATTTTTGAGGTCAGGTACTGATGTTGGATGAGAAGACCTTCCTCACAGTCCGCTTTTCAATTTTTCCAAAAGGTGTTCAGTAGGGTTGAGGTCAGGGCTCTGTGTAGGACACTTGCGTTCCTCCACACCTCACTGGTCACACCATGTCTTTATGGAGCTGGCTTGGTATGTCTATATAAATTACTATATGTTATCTCTGCACTGTCATCTCTGAGCCCGACGAAGGGGACCCTGTGTGGCCCCAAAAGCGCTTGCCAATGAGAGACCGCATCTGTCAATAAATGAGCATCTAATTGCTGTTATTATCGTTGTTGGAGTGCTGGTGACGTCTTTCTTTTTGGCTTGGTACACACGGGACAGTCATTGTAGACAGAAAAAGGCCTTCACCAAACTGTTATCACAAGGTTGGAAGAACACAGTTGCCTACAATGTCTTTGTATGCTATAGTATTAACAGGGTCCTTCACTGGAAACACCTGAACGCCGTCATTTGGAAGGGTCTACAAATCTATGGCTATACAGAATATTTTTAAATGAAACCTGCAGATTTAAAAAATACTGAAAATTAAAACATATATGAGATATTAGTAATTGGGTTCCCATCTACTTTTCAATACTTTTTTTATATTTGTCCAGTTCTCAGCTTGGAAGCCTCAGCTCCAATGTTGGGGATCTGCAGCTTTCCAAAAGGGGGTCGGCACTAAGCTCCAGCAACTGCAGGTTGTATGCATGAGTATTGGATGCCTCCCTACCAAATCACCAGATTATTACCTGTGGAACCCCCAGGTAGGGTCTCTGCCAGACAGTATCAGGCATGTCAGATAAGGCAACCAGGGTCATCTCAGGTGGGGCATTATTCAAACCTGTCTCTAAGACAGGGGTTTATTGCTATCCATTTCATGGAATGAACTTGCTCCTTGCTATTCATTCTGTTACACTAATATACTTAAGGCCATAAACAATGCCTTATGCTTGCTTAATGGCAGACAAAGCAGTCAACACACGTGCTACATTGCTTTTTCAGCAAATATCAGTCTCAAACCGACAAAAAGAAAAGGTAGTACAAAGACCTGTAACAAAAAGCTTCTCCACTTAATTAGCTAGATAGCGGGATAGCTAGGACAGAGAGATCCACCTGAGAGATTGACAGCCACTGACCTACATTGCTCACTCTCTAAAGTAACTGGAACGCGTACACAAAAATTGTGTTGTGTTTTTATTAGTGATTGAACAAAACAAGCAGAACTGATGCATCTGCTAATAGCATTTTTTTTAAGTAACCAGATTATTAGTGTAGGCTTTGGTTCAGGGAGTATGGGGAGGGTGCCTATGCAGTAGAGGAAAAACCTCCTCTTGGTGCCATGGTGTGTTTTCGATTCTAGGTAATTCTCTGCAAGCACCTCTACTTGCAGCTCTCTAGACTCTCCCTCATAGTCTCATAGCTTTAGGGTAACACATCCTTCTCAGTATGCCCCCAAACTATGTTCCTAGTAGGTCACATGCTCCTTACTGTCTCTCAGGCCACTTGGAAAGCAGGGAGGACCAGTTATTTTCTCTCCTTCCTCACCTTAATTGAGGAGGCATGCTCAAAAACCCCTGGGGGGGAAGCACTGACAATGGCCCAATGCTACCCCATCACCTAATGCAAACACTGTATTGTTATGGTTCGAAGGGCAATTCCACAGGCTTATTGATTTAGGATACTTGTTCAAAAATAATGGAAAACAAACTGATAACAATTGACAACAACAGACCAGTACCAACCACCGATGAACTGTGTGCACCCGACATAACACAAATTAGAGGTCTATTCCAATCATCAGTTTAGGAGAGAACCATAAAAAACATAAATATAAGATTGCCTCTCAAGCCAGCTAAATTAATGGTGTATGTATCATCTGTAGGTCTTAAAAAAAAATAGCCACTAATCTCATTATGTAATGAATTTAGCATACAAAAAAAGTTCACTTTTAAAGCTTTAAGGTCTTGTCATGGTTTGACATTATTGAAAAAGCCTTGCAAATTACCATGACAGGGCAGTCACAGGTTGCTATCATTTAGGATGTGTGTTTTTGGCCCTAAAATAGGTCCAGCATAGTTCAAATGTTCTTCCCTAACCCTTAGGGCTTGTTCACACCAAGTGCAGAGGAGATGCAGAGCAGTTACAGTAGAAAAAATGGTACATGCATGAATCTATAACCGGCCTTTATAGCAGGGCGCACATTGGGAAGGCTTACAACAATACAAAACACAAAAATTCCCCAGCCTCAACCTGCCAGCCAGCCTGCAACCAAACAAGTAGCCCTGTCAACAGTATGCATTAAAATCAGAGGTTTTAGTTGCACAAACTTTTGGCCAAAAATATGTAGAAGCCAAGCCACCTCTGCAAAGTGTGGTCCTAACTCTATGTATCCGAGTCTCCAAGTGTGAGCATATTAATGAAGTTGATAAATTACATGCAGGTGTACCTGGAGGTAGCCAACTCCTCCTGATAAGGTGGAATTACACCTTATTAGGAGCAGAGCAGTTACAGAACGCATCAAAAATGCATCCAATGTATTGTAATGGTATTTTGGGCTCTAATTCACACCACAGCGTTCAGTTGAACACTAGAGCATGTGGAAAAACTGCAGCATGCCCTATTTTTTCTGCTCTGGAATGCACCAAAACGCATGCAAACACATTAAAACTGCATGCAAACGCCATGGAAAGCGCTGGACTACACTAGAAATTTCAGGCTAAACAAAAAACAACGGACCTGAACGCGTCAAAACGCTATGCACTGCATATGCAGAAATTCATGCAGATCTGGTCCGGCTTTGGTGTGAACATGGAACATAAAACTTTAGTATAAAAGAATAAAAGTAACATTTAACATCACCAAGATGATTTAACAACATCAGTAAAGGAAAAACAAAAACAAATGAAACAAGTCCTTGACGGCTCCCACAAATTTACACTCGGTTGGTCACCCGTACCATCCACCAAACACTTTTTTCTCAGCTTGGTGGGTACATATCACATGAACAAATTTGCAAACCACACCATAGCTATGAGAGTACTAATTTTTTATGTGGTGGCTATTGCATTTAAAAACTTGACACCCAAAAAGAATATTATGAGCTACAATGTTTGGCACCATCAAGAACCCACCCATGCTGTGACATGCCTACCTCTATTGACCAATTGGCCAACATTTAAACCCATTTTAACTCCTCCAAACTTTATTCCAAGGGGTAGAAGCATGAGGCAAATGTTCTGTTCCGGTCCGTACCTTCTTTAACACTTCCTTGAAGTCCTATTTAGTAGACATGTGCGATTTGTTTAGTTCCCAATCAAAATTCGTACATTCGGACACATACGAATTGCAGAATCCCAATGCATCTGAATGTGTCCGAATCTGAATTTCCGTTTCCGAATTTCAGATCCCGTCCGAATTTCGTTCAAAAACGAAACTGAATTGGACATGTGACTTTTCTGGCCAATCAGAAGTGTTTTTCGGTTTATCGCATCCGAATGGATCTGAACATCAATTTTCGTCATGGCAACATAGGAGCCATATACAGTATATACATATAATAGTAAAGCTGAGGCTCCCAGACCCGATTGGCATTCAGGAGTCGAATTTCTGAATGGCATTCAGTAGCTCCAGAATGCCATTCGGGTCTGGAAGCCTCAGCTTTAGTAAAATATGTATATGGCTCCCAGACCCGAATGGCATTCGGGAGCTCCTGAATGCTACCCGGGAATTAGGATCCCACATGCCATTCGGGTCTAGGAGCCTCAGCTTTGTCGTTCGGGTCTGGGAGCTATATTCATACTGTATATTACTAAAGCTGAGGCTTCCAGACCTGAATGGCATTCAGGAGCTCCCGAATGCAATTCAGAATTTCTGATCCCGATTGCCATTTGGGCCTAGGAAATTCAGCTTCAGTATTAATATCTGTATATGGTTTTCTGTGGTATTCGCAACAAATATTCGTAAACTCATCCGAAAATAATGAAATTTGGATTCGAACCAAATTGATTTTCGGATCCGATTCCCGAAATAATTAAATATCTCAACCCAACCAAACCGGATTTTTCCTCATCTTCCATGTCTACTATTTAGCTCCATACCCTTTTCTGACATCACTTCTTAGCCCCCATTCACACTGAGCGATTCCCAAATCGCGCGTTTGTCGCGCAATTTGCATTGAGCAAGCTAGAATCGCGGCAAAATCCGCTCCAAAAAGGGTCCTGCTGTAGCGACACACAACCCGCGACAGCGACGGACAGAGCCCCATTGCCATGCATTGGAGATCGATATCGCGCGGTAAATAGCCGCGATATCGTGGGAATTACCGCGCGATAAATCGCTCAGTGTGAACGTGGCCTTAGGGTTTCTTTAACTTAACAGCTACCGATCCCACTTTCTTTCTTACAGCCCACCAGCCCATGTGCTCATGTCCCATGGACCTGCACAAGGTAGGTACTTACACGGTTTAGTTTGGGTGCTCACTTTCCCCTGCGAGCCTGTAAAGTCTATGTATTTCATTAGTCTATTAGTTTCACCGCTGCGGCTGCTGTCAGGGGAATTTAAATACAGCAGAGAACTTTCTGATCTTCAAACTAAAATGGTAATTTTGTCCTGCAATGCAGAACTGGTGCAGATCAGAGACAAAGATCTGATTTGTGAAGCCTAACATTACCAGAGTCAACAAAGACAAAAATAATATGTATTTAAATTGGATACAACTGTGCTTGTTTCATCGTGAAAACATATCAATGTAAAAAGCCTCCTGATATTTTGATCCAGTTAAAATCAATTCATATAATTTATAATCCGACCGGATCCCTCATAAAAAAATAACTTTTGTAACTGGAGAACAAAACGCGAGAAAAAGAGAACAGTTTTGACTTACTCCTATCTGATGTTTTATCAAAAAAGATTATGTCTAAGCCTGTACCAAATGCGAGAAACAATAAAAGGATGATTTGCTGGTCTCCACAAAGAAATGAATTATATCCAGAATCAATAAGGAAGGCTTTGATAAACTGCTGTACAATCATATCCTTGGGCATCAATTAAAATTCTTTAATGCTAGTTTAATCTGAGCAGCGCCATCAGAGGAAGATACAGCCGCGGCAGAAAGGAGATTATTGAACTTCAGCAGAGCAAATGTTTGCAATTTAAGTTACTCAGGGCTTAAATATATGTCGAATTAAAGGACGCTCACCAGAGAGGTAGTGGGCCCAACTGCAAAACCCGAAGGACCATGGAGTCAGGGGACACTTTGTACACAAAAGATGGCGCCATTCAGAGATTATAATAAGGAAAAACGCACAATAGCATATGAAGGTTACAAATCAAATGTTCATCTTTTCAAGCTAGTAATATTCTAGCAAGAATACCACTTTTAGGCCTCTTTTATATGGGCGGCAGGGTTACAGTAGACCAGTTTTCTGGGGTGGTTGAATGGTGGTTTGCAGGCATTAAAGTGACCCTAAACTCAGGAGTTAAAGCCTAAAAATGCATTCAAGTACCTTTACTATGAACAACAATGTATCTTATTTGTGTATCACTCAGCTGTAGATCCTCCAATCATCTCTGAATTGGTGCTGATTAGACACATGCAGGCCAAAAAACAATTGTTTTCTGACAAAACAAATGAAAAGGAAAAACATTTCCATTAGTTTCATCATTGTAAACTAATTTTTCTGCTGTTTTGGATTCAGAGGCAACGAGCCTCCGAAGCCGAAACCGCACACTGAAAATGCAGAACGATCAGCAGCCATATCGGCCGCCGGCACGTTCTGCGGTTGCACGCCGCCATATTTGAGTGCATCTTGGTATACACCAAGATGGCGGTGCCTGTATGTTCGGGTGGCACCATCTTGGTGTATGCCAACATATACTCAAAGATGGCGGCGTGCCTGCGCAGAACATGCCAGCGGTCGATACGGCGACCCCTCGTTCAGTGTGTGACGTCACACTGAAAATGCAGAACGAGAGGCAGCCATGTCGGCCGCCGTCGCAATCTGCGCTTGCACACCACCATCTTTGAGTGCATCTTGGTATACTGCGCACCGCCATCTTGATGTATACCAAGATATACTCAAAGATGGCTGCGCACCTGCGCAGAACGCGCCGCCAGCCAATGCCATATTGCCAACACTGTGCGTTCTGCAAACAAATTTATGTATGCCCGAATATAGTTTCAGTATATTCAAGCATTTAATAAATCCGTTATTTCGGATTCGGACGAAACGCTGAATCAACTGAATTTTGTTGATTTGCAGTTTTGTCCAAATCCTAATGCACATGTCTAGTACTGACATTGTCCTTCCTTCTGAAGTTTGGTTACTTTTGTTCCCCATGGTCCCTCTGTGTGTTGTAAAGTAGTCACTGTTCCAAGCTCACTCCCGGGATGGACTACAATCTCAATACAAATGAGTAAACTAAACGTGAGATTGTAGTCCATCCCGGGAGCGAGCTTGGAGAGATATTTACTTAGTTAATTACTGTTTGGGCTGACAACACAGTTCCTCTGCTGTACTGAAATCCCAGAGAGCGTTGTCATCCCTGCCTACTGGACTACAGAACTGCCCCTATCCTCAATCCCACTCCAGATGTATTCATTGATTTTTTCCCCCAGAAAAACCATGCTGCTACCTTGACCTTAAAGAGCCTGCTTACACACAGTGTGTCAGGAGATGTAGATCCGGAGGCTAGCCTACATCAATAGCAACCGACCACCCAAAAGAGGCCTCTGCAGGAATTTTACAAACCTGGTGATGATGTCACAGGGAGTAATAAGTATAAAATGAAAAAAAAAATAGCTTGGACATGATATACAAGGTGTGAGGGAGACTTGGGGTTAAATTTCGATAGTGCCTGGACATACCCTTTAAGGCTCAGATTGAACCTGTGCTCAGCTGGAAGTTGTCTTTTTCGTCTTTGACCCGACTCAACTGACCCAGCATTTTCCTTCTGCCTGGCACTGCTTCAGCCCACCTGTGTTCCTGACTCTGCACCCCTCTCCTACCCTGGTACTGTTGCCCTTTGCCTGTCAAGAATCTCAGCCTGTTCTACTTCTAAGCAATTCTTGCCCTTGTGTTGCCTGTTGCCACTACCAGAGACCCCTGGACTGGAGTGACAATAGATGCTGCCCCATAGTTGGTTGGACAAATGCACTTGAAAGCATAAAAAATTGCGTGGGCTCAAAAAAAGTAATAATGACTGAAAAGAAAGGGCACAACTGTACATGTAGAAGACCCTGCACCTGCTATGGGTTCCAGATAACTCTAAAATGATTAGCACAAGAAATTGCTAAAGGCAAAGAAGCCCAGGGGCCCTGAACTCTCTAACTATATATTTGTTTTATTCCATGAAGCAATATATGAATATATTTACTGTACATTTTGGGAACCTCTTTACAATTACCATAAAAGCAATTGGTACCACCACAGCAAATGTCTTTGAAAGATTGGATGGGGTCCCATTAATGGTTTCCTTACGAGGCTCCATACTGTCACACCTGTTGTTGCGTGTGACTGATTGGATCTCAGCTGCGGAAGGTAGATACTGAGGTAAGTATGAGGAGAAGGCTTCTCAGGCGTGAATCTCAGGCGTCGCTCCCAATCTTTAGCGGGGAGTTTGAGATTCTTGCATCATAGCCTTATAACGAAAAAGGGAAGAGAGGTATGGCTATTGCTTCATAGCTTACAGTCTCTATAAATCAATGACAACTAGGATACGAATAGTCAAATGAAAAACTAAGGCCACTGATACACAGGTATTTTGAGTAGTATGACAATCCCAACAGACAACGTATAGTAATCCTATAGACTTCATCACTTTAGAGAGCCTGCTTCACAGTAGCAAAGATTCAGGGCTCCAACAGGAGTAATACTTGCTGTTTTGGACAAGTGAAGGATGCAGTGATTCCTGTGGCTGGGAAGGCAGCGATCCGGCTCTGGCAGTCCAGGGGAGATGGGTCCTAGGCTTCAGGAGGCAACAGGCGCTTCTGAACCCAATTGTGGAACGCCATGTTGCCTCAGCTGAGCCTTTAAATAGCCCCAGGAAGCAGGAGGAGGCGTCGGCCGGAACGAGCGGCTTCCGCGTTCCACCGTGGAAAGCAAGCCGCTCGCCTCACAATCAGGAAGTCGAGCGGCTTCCGCGTTCCACCGTGGAACGCAGAGCGGCCGTCCGCGCAGAGGGGGCGGTCGGAGTGACACTTCCCCACCGGGACTCGTTACACATACATAAACACAGCCCTAGTGACAATATCTAAACACCCAACAGCCAAATGACCTGGGCGATGAGTGAACAAATGACCAGCCGGAGAATGGCCAGGAGATGGCAAACTACCAGGTTTGGATCTCACAAAAAGGTCTTCTACTTACTTCCCTGTATACACTAAGTGCAGTTACTTCAACTGAATAAAGCACATGAAGGTCTTGTCAATGGCGCTGTATAACTTTTCTAATTATTCAGGAATTCACACAAAAATTAGTTCAGTTCTGTATGAAAATAGTGACTACCTTCTGCAATGAGCAGGGATCGTGGAGGCTTGACTAAGTAATCAGAGGAGTTTAATTGAAATGTGCCGATCCCTTCCTTTTCTCCGTCAGCTGAATGGATATTGTATCACATTGACAAGGAAATATATTCATGGGATATGTTGGAAATAATTGAGTTTGTATTGACTGTAAAATCTATTGTGTGTTAAGAATAAAACATGATGTGCGGGGAGGTATTTTTTTTCTAGTATAGAGGTGAAATTATTTTGTGGAGTCAGCAGTATGATGAAGCGGTGGTTGACATTTCTACTTTGCTGAGCCGGGATACCGGTTTCAATTGCAATCCTGGGATGCTATCTGCAGGGGCTTTGTATGTTTTCTCCATGTTTATTTGAATCTCCTACCACAAAAAAAAAAAAGTTGGTGCTGGTGGACAGAGCCGTAGCTAGCTCCTTTTGCGCCCGAGGCAAGAACAGAAAATTGTGCCCCCCCCAACAGACGTGTGTGGTATGTGATGTCATGCGCCCTGCCTCCAGTGATTTACCCAAAATTAACAGGTAGCACTTGTACCTTTTTAGCATTCTGTCACTACTCTGCCTTTTAACCTAGCAGCAGGCTCCCGCAGCAGAGAGAGCCCTAAGAATCAATCAGTTCACATACAGCATATAAAGTCCTGTGGACAGCTGAGACTAATAATGAGGTCTGGGGCTACCAGATAAGAGGTTCTTCAAACCCACCGATATCCAGAACCCAGAACATAACTTATTAGGATTTGAAGAAAGCAAGTCTGTTTTCTCCATATTAGTCACAAACCCCGGAGCCCCTCACAAGGTGTATGTGAGAAACCTAGGTGACACATATACACAGTCCCCATTCCTACCAACCAGTGCCTCATGGTACATGAACTGGTTTGTTAGTCTGTGTGTGACACTGTGATGGGGGCATAAACGTATGAGATTCTTTAGGTCAAAGACAGATGTGTACCATGCTATTTTGGGGTAAACTTCTGGTGCTAGATTCAGTTTATTTAGGTATACCTTCTTCTTAATGCAAAAAGTCTAACAATCATGTTTCTGAAATGCAGTACACACAGCTTGCGGAGGTGGTGAGGATGTTAAAGTGTATCTAAAGGCTAAACTTTTCAGTCTTGGATAGAGAGGTAAAAGGGTCGAACCCGTCAGGTTTTTTTTGCCATCTGCTAAGTTGGGAGATTTACCCTTTTTATTAGTCCTGGTGACCCCCAGAATTGGAATAGAGGAGAAATCTTCCAACGGGGACACCTATGATTTTTCTCACATTGTATAGATGTCCTTTCACCTCTGATTGTCTACAGGACAAAAATAGAAGAGAACAAACACAGAGGTTTTTTTTCAAAGCCTGGACAAAGTAAAGTCAGAAGATGATAATAATTAGAGATGTCCCGATACCGATGCTAGCATCGGAATCGGGCCCGATACAGGGCATTTTGACAAGTACTTGTCAAAATGCCCCGATGCATAGCACCTAAGCTTGCGCTGTTTTTTTTTTCTTCTTTACCTTCCGTGGTCGGGTCCTCTGGGCAGGCTGAGCGGAGGAGCGTTGCGTCACTGCTGTGGGCGGAGCTCCGGGTGGGGTCCAAATGTAGGTGGCCGGCGACTACCCAGAGGACTCCACATGGAGCTCCGCCCACTGGAGCAGCAGTGACGTGATGCTCCTCTTTGCCGACGATGTCCTTCAGTGCCAGAGAGCGCGGCGAGTAAGCGCTGGTGCGGCGGGAGGAGTTCCAGGTGGGGTCCTAATTTAGCTGGCAGGCACCTCTGGGCCAGCTAAATTAGGGGATGAGGGGAAGTACTTGGTCCTGAAAAAGGGGCATCGGGACATCCCTAATAATAATTTATTATGGATCAGAATCTTGAGATGGTATGTGGGAGACGAGGTCCAAGGTCCCCATATTTTATCAAACAGTCTGAAGTTCCACTGGGCTCATATTACATTTATCAAGAGGTTAACTCTCATTAACTAAATGGGCCCATCTGAGATAGATGGTAAAAGTGGCTCCTTCATTAAATGAGGATAAGGTTTCTACCATTAAAAAAAAAGGCTTTGAGACTGTGTATGTAAAGATAAACCATTGATGATGCCCACCAGGCACACCCTTGGGTTGCAGATATTAGGCATGTGCAGTTGGTTGATAAGACGTTTTAAGCTGTAATAGCATGGACAGCATGGACACCAAGCATGTTTTTTTCAGACCTGCACTCCTCTTCTATCGAGGGTACTATGCTTCAACACTTTCTTTAGCTTTATGGTACCTAAGATGCTTAGTCAAGAGGAGTGAGGCATAATACGTAGATATTAGTTTTGAGAGTTTTAGAAAGCTTTTCTAAACTAGTGAAGGAAGGTATAATCTTGTTAGCTCCAAACTGTGCACCGGCAGCATGTTTCACATATAACTCAAATAAGATCTGAAGGGTGTTTGATATTCCTCTTGGAGCTAATGGGAAGAATTATAGTTCCCACCTGCAAACTGCAAGGTAGTCCAGATATATATTGTTATATGATATGTTATATTAGACATTAGATATTAAAGCCCAACTCTCATTAGGATAGTGTTGTTGGGTGAGACTGACCAGTCATATAAGAGAACAGTTTGGAGTTGTTAGCAAGAAATTTTGAAAGAGGTTTTAATCATTGTGGAACCAGCGTCAGAAGGACCTCTATTTCTATATATTAGATTACATAGAGATTCATAGGACAGCGTGATGGAGGCTTCCAGTGTGGTGCAACCAACTAACTGCATTGCCAATTAAAAACATTTTTTAGGGGGAGTTGTGGGGTGTCCAATGGCAACTGCATATTCCAAAGAAATAAAGGTTATAAGTAGGGATGCAGAGATACCGATATTTTTTTACGGTACTCGCCAATACAGAATACCGATACCGGAAGTCCCATTAAGGAAGCCAGGCAGCGTGTAATGACTCACCACCTGGCTTCCTGATTAGCCGGGAAGCTGGGCGGCGTGTAAAGAGTCGCCACCCGGCTTCCTGATTAGCAGGTAAGCCGTCTCCATGCTTCTCATCACTAGATGACGAGAAGGCATGGAGCCGGCTTTCTGGCCAATCAGGAAGCCGGGGCGCCGCATCATTACATCGTGCCCGGCTTCCTGATTGGCCGGGAAGCCGACACGATGCTCCCTCGTCACGTGTGTAACCCATCCATTGAAAAAAAAACAACAACTTTGGGCTATACATACGCTTAGGGGTCTATTTTTAAATGTTTTCACACAGGATTCATACAACTTTCATCAACAATTTACAGAATTTTCCAATGGAATCCATGTAGAAAATGTGTGGAACTTGGGTGAAAGCTGTGTGAATCATGTTTATTTTTAAACAGACTCTTTAACCATGTTCAAACTAATAGGAGAGTTTTACAGTCCCTTAGAGAATTAAAAAACAATAAAATAACACTAGTACTGGTGTTACTAATTGTAGCATACTACTATTACTACTACTAATAATAATAATACTCATATATTCTGTAAAATTATTTATTCCCCTTCAGAATGATTTGATACAAATGTGTGTCTCTTGTTTCTCTCCTGTAAATTATGGAGTGAACCTCGGCAATAAAGAAAAGGGCCATTATGTAAATGGTTCCTTGTTAACTCCTGTTCCATTGCTCGTTACAAGATAACAATATCATGTACCTAACCTGTTTCCTGAATTTACAGATTTGGGAAGAATAATTTATAACAACTGCCAGGAGGCTCCCATTGAAATCATGTTCCTGAATAGATTTATATGCCACAATTTGTCTGAGAGGAATACCTTGCATAGAAAGTGAGACATTTAAAAATGTATGACTTGCGGGCAAGATGCCGGGCAGATAATGGCCATTTTCATACTTCCAGCGCTGAAATTATCCAGAGAACTTTATTCATCAATTGCTTTGTTTCTCAAGTGAGCCTTTCAAGTCTTTCACATTAGAAGGGCACGCGGCATAGTTAATACATGTTCTATACAGACCTCCATACTTCTGTAACATACATCTTATTGAAGTTTTACTTATTGCACTTTGAGGAACAATAGCCAGTAGAAAAATACATTAATAGCAGCCCCCAAAAAAGAGAAAAAGATAATAAAGAACGTGAGAATGAGAGCACAAGAACATTTACAATTTCAAAAATATAAATCTAGTAATACTACTCTAGAATATAGAAACGTTTTTGAGTCCTCAATAGTGGAGTTCAACTGAAAAAAAAAGAAAACAAATTATTTTGAAAGATTCAAAGTTTAAAAAAAAAATATTTTGCAGGTTGACCTACTTGGTCAAGTGTCAAGTTAGATTTTCCAGTTGTGTAATGACTTTTTTTTTTCATTATGCTATCGATACTCAGTTCCCTGATTGAAGCCTCTTCCTTTCGCTCCACTGCCATTCCATGTAACCATTGGGACTACATTCTCACCCACTGCCATTCCATGTAACCATTGGGACTACATTCTCACCCACTGCCATCCCATTTAATCATTGGGACTACATTCTCACCCACTGCCATTCCATTTAATCATTGGGACTCAATCCTCGCCCACTGACATTCCATTTAATCATTGGGACTCAATCCTCATCCACTGCCATTCCATTTAATCATTGGGACTCAATCCTCATCCACTGCCATTCCATTTAATCATTGGGACTCAATCCTCATCCACTGCCATTCCATTTATTCATTGGGACTCAATCCTCGCCCACTGACATTCCATCTTATAATTGGGGCTCAATCCTCACCCACTGCCATTCCATTTAACCACTGGGACTCAATCCTCACCCACTGCCATTCCATTTAACCATTGGGACTCAATCCTCACCCACTGCCATTCCATTTAACCATTGGGACTCAATCCTCACCCACTGCCATTCCATTTAACTATTGGGATTCAATCCTCACCCGCTGCCATTCCATTTAATCATTGGGACTCAATCCTCACCCACTGCCATTCCATTTAACCATTGGGACTCAATCCTCACCCACTGACATTCCATTTATTCATTGGGACTGAATCCCCACCCACTGCTATTCCATTTAAATATTGGGACTCAATCCTCACCCACTGTCATTCCATTATTTAACCATTGGGACTAAATCCTTGTCCACTGCCATTCCATTTAACCATTGGGACTCAATCCTAACCCCCCTAAGTAATGGCACCAGTGCCGGTGTGTGCTCAGATGTATCTCCTTTATTTGCGAGTGCTGAAGCAACAGGTGGATGGTGCCATCAGAAGCAACATCAATGGAAAAAGCCAGCAGCACATCATCTTCTTCAGAAATAAAATCCTTCCCAGCTAGTCTCTACATGCCGGCCGGCTTCCTTAATAGGACTTCTGGTGTCGGTATTCGGTATCGGCGAGTACCTAGAAAAAAATATTGGCATCGGTGCATCCCTACTGAAAGAAAGGGAGGGATGAAGAAATAGAGAAAGAAAGAGAGAAAGAAAGAAAGAAAGAAAAAGAGAAAAAATGAACAAACAGACACCTTGTTCTCTCTCTAAACATCTCCTTTGTCTTTGTGTTAATAACAATAGCCTCCCGCAATTGAGCACAGGCTTCTGGAATCGTACAAACGTCTCTCGCTGTGTTTACTGTAAAATGACTTCATTAAGTATGACCTTTTCTTCAGAAATCAATAACTCATTTTCAGCACAATGGCCCGACGATGGATGAGTATTTTGGGCGCATTATTGTCTATGGTATCCCATTCTAAGGAATGCAAAAATACACAAAGACAAGGCCTTACCACTGCTAAACTACAATAGGAAAGGGACCTCCGCAGCTGGAGGAAGGGGCGTGTACCAGAGGAATAAGTGCTGTGCAATGCTGTACAATGTATAAAGTTTAAACTGTCCTCAACATGGAGAGAGAATGAAGATTAGTCATCAGAGTTCCTGAATAAACACTAAAATGTATATAATCAGCTATGATAGTAAAAAAAAAAGTTGGAGGTAAAAGTTGGAGGTAAACAGCTTTAGGCCTGG
>NW_017306697.1:1164992-1169209 GCF_000935625.1 Nanorana parkeri | reverse complement strand
AGAGTATCGCACTATTATTATACATTTATATAGCTCTGACATATACCGCAGTGCTGTACAGAGAACACTGAGCCAGTCACATCAGTCTCTGTACCAGAGGAGCTTACACTCTAATGCAGAATGGCACCGGCTGTAGGGGGGCTACAAATCCCAGCAATATATATATACAGCAATGCAGAACAGTACATGAATTGGACTCTGGGCTTAGTAACGCCCTGGACTCTGGGCTTAGTATTGCGCTTGACTCAGGGCTGAGTAACTTGCTGGACTCTGAGACCCCACACAGCCCACCTGAGAGTGACCCTGCAGAGCACACTATAGATGCTGCACAGCCCATCTGAGACTCTTTATGGTGGGCTCTGCAGGGGTCTCAGTTGGGCTGGTCAGTGCTGCATGTCCCTCCCAGCTCCTCTTACCTGCTCCTACTGCTGGGGCCTGACCTCCTCTGCCGCCGTGCCAGCCGGAAGTGACAAGTCACTTCCCGGCCAGCCCAAAATCAGAACACCAGTGGCGCTGCTGGGGCCCCAGCCTCCTCCAAAGCCGCTGGATCGGCACTGCTGCGGCCCAGCGCTGCTGGGGTCTGGCCTCCTCCGCCGTTGCGGGGGCCTGGCCGCCTTCACCTCCTCACATGTCTCCTGTACGGGCGTAGGCCAATGCCTCCCAGGCTGCCCAGGCCCCTCACATTAATATCGGCCGTACCCCCTGATGGTGACCCTGAGTGTGGTAAAGCTCTGGAGCATCCTAAAATAAATTTATGGAACAAAATTCTGACTTTTGAAGACAGAATTCTGCATATAAAATTTAGAATTTTGAGGTTTCTGAGGTCACTTTCATTGAAGCTGGAAGAATTATTGTAAGAAGATGTACAGTATCTGAGTTTTTGCTGTTGTGGTTGTTTTTTGTATTTTTTTGTTTTTTGTTTTTGGATAGAGTAGAGCCCCTGACACGTTTTATTGCTGAGTTAATCTAGAATTGAAGCTGCACGCTGTTATATTTAAGTCCAGATACAATTTTATTTTCTTCGGCCCTGATGAAGGTTGTAGAGTTTGTTGGTTTTTATGCGTTGGCCAGAGCCAGCTGTGCCCAACCCCTCCAACGCCTGTTCCTCCAATGACTAGTGGAGGAACAGAGGTGAGAGGGAGGAGTCCCTGTGGGAAACTGGCATTGTAGGGGTTGGGCACAGCTGGCTCTGGCTCTTGCCAACACAAAAAAACCAATGCATTTCAGGAGCTGTAACTCTACAGACTTCATTGGGGCCGAAGAAAATGAAGCAAAGAAGCAATTTATGTAAGGTTGTGTGCTGCGACAATGTTGAGGGTTTGCACAGAATCCATCAGTAGCTGGTTCTGTCAGCCGTCAACACCCAACAATACAGTTACTACAAGTCTACATACATTGTTTCACGTTCTTAAGGCCTGATGAAGGGGACGGAGATACAGACCCCAAAATGTGTTGGTTTTATAATGTGTTTGTCATTGATATGAACTTGTATCTGCAACTTGAATGCCTCTGCAGGGAGAAGACCTTGAGCTGAGCGATCAGCGGTTCGTGATCACTCAGCTCCCTATAGAGCTGGCATGTGACACCTGAAGTGCCACATGCTGGGTCTAAGTATTAGGAAAAGTTTATTTTACTCTCCCAATACTTCTCCTTTAACGTCGTCTCTCTGCACTCACTTGAGTACAGACTACTTCTTTATACAGATCCGCCAGGATTTGACAGCTTTGAACCTGGAAGTGCTCATAGCTGAGCGCTTACAAGTTCATCCAACCCAGGAGAGAGAGATAAGACAGATGAGCCTGAGACAGACATGTGGTGAGGCCAGGGGGGTAGGGCACCTTCTTCTACTTGTAGAAGTGAATCACCTCTGTTTGGGAACATGAACCGTGGAGTTCATTTACATCCTGATACCGCCATAGGATGGCAGTAATGGTTTAAAGTGCCACCAACACAGTAATGCGTCTCACATGGAAAAGAAACAAAATAACCATCTTTTCATCCTCGGGATAACACAAAGCCCTCCCCGTACCTGGAGAGCTTCCAACCTCTGAGAAGGCAGACAAAATAAAAATCACAACATTCCTCACAACAAAATATGAGAATACAAGTCAAACACAGTTTTCAATTTGCAGCGACATCAGTGAATAACAGTGGAAGATACAATCAACTTCCTGCATAATTCAATCAGGGGAGAGCGGCTTGTTATATCGCAGCCGACATCTCTGCTCATTACCGCCGAGTTCTTATTCGCAGCCCTACGAGGTATTTCAGTGCTAGAATGTAAATACGGCTCTTGAAGTAGGAGAGAAAAAGCCCCATCGCTATTTTTGATCCGCGAGGACGACTTCCTATCTGTTGAAGGCGCATAAATATTACAGGTTGTACTTAGCTGCACACAAAATTGTGTATATGCTTAAAGTGGAACCTTTCGGACAACTTCCTAGTAATCGGACTGCAACGTTGTGACCTTGTAGCAAGGAAAGGCTGCAGCAGGGGCTGATCTGTGTCAGAGGGAACATTCCCTCAGTCTCCCTTCCCCCAGTAATCGGACTGCAACATTGTAACTTTGTAGCAGGTCTCAAGTTGATAGGCTGCAGCAAGAACTAATTTGTGTCAGAAATGTGTCTGATGCAGGCAGGAGGAAGCATTTACTCAGTCTCCTCTCCCCCAGTGATCAGTCTTCTTCATGCAGGAAGAAGCATCTCCTCAGTCTCCCCTCCCCCAGTGATCAGTCTTCTTCAGGCAGGAAGAAGCATCTCCTCCCCCAGTGATCAGTTTGCTGCAGGCAGGAAGAAGCATTTCCTCAGTCTCCCCTCCCCCAGTGATCAGACTGCAACAACATTGTAGCAAGTCACAAGTTGTGAGGCTGCAGCTGGGGCTGATCTGTATCAGACTTTGTAATCTGCATTTGTGAACATAGCCAAGAACTGCAGAGGCACCATGATTTAAATGATTGTTTCATCTCAGAGCTAGTATCTCAGCCCAGGAAGTAGATGGTGACCCTGGATGATGCTTGAACAAAGATGGAGCCATCCTTCTGGAGCAAAAACAAGATGAGGGCATTGTCAGGGCGTGTACTGTGATAAATACCTGGAAATGTTACAGTTAGGGGGTTATTCACAAAGCTGCCGTGTGAATAACGCAGCCGTCGTGAAGTGAGCTGAGCAACGTTCGGCTATTCACTCCGGCTCAGTACGGCTCATTTCAGCTGTACATCGGCTGCCTTTGGCTGCACTTCAGTCAGCCGAACATGCTCTGCATTCGGCATTCGACTTGGCTGTTCTGTACCTCCGTGGTACTAAGCAGAATAGAAAAAAAAAAGGTTTTTAAAATGTAAATAAATAAAAAATAACAATATAAATAAAGATATTATAAACAAGAAAAAAAAACTATTGGGCAGGGCTAGCAGTGACAGCTAGCTCCACCCAACTGTTTCCTATTGGCCGGCACCTAGCAGGTCCAGGCCAATAAATAACAACTGGGTGGAGCCGGCCGTGACGTCACGACTGGCTCCGCCCAGTTGTTATTGTTTAGTGACAGATCAGCGTCCCCAGGTCATTCGGGGACACTGATCTGTCATTACAACTGGGTGGAGCCAGCCGTGAGATCACGGTTGGCTCCGCCCAGCTGTCATATGCGGGGCTTACGGCCGGCCTTCCTCAGGCTATTTGTCACTTCAGCTCAGTCGAGCGAAGCATATGCCTTCGGCTGCTGTACGGGCTATGGTGAATAGCCCGTACAGCAGCCCATCCGTTCGACTGAACTAAAGGGTTCCAACGGCCGAAGAGAGCCGAAGGATCAGCCGAATCTATGGCTGGATCCTTCGGCTCCTTTGTGAATAATGTGCATGTACAAAACATGAGAACATTTATTTGATGCCAGGTCCACTTTAACCCTCATTAAAGGAGAACTATGGGGTTAAGGCTTTTCCCCATAGATCTCCTTAGGGTAATGGGAGGACACAAACTAGCGTCCTCCCGTCACCCTAGGCTCAGTATACCGAGAGCTAGCTGTACCCGCCCCGTCCGTTCCGCCAGTCAGCGCTGGCGGATCGGATCGGGGAGGGGGGAATCCAGCCCCTCCCCTGTCATGGCAGAGAGCTGTGACAGGATCGAGAGGTGAGCGAACGCCGGTATGTGTTCGCTCACCTCCCGATCTACTGAGCCGACCTGTGACAGTCTCATTGTCACAGGTCGGCTAGAACTATGAGGTGAGTG
>NW_017306697.1:1161958-1164340 GCF_000935625.1 Nanorana parkeri | reverse complement strand
TGGTGAATAGCCCGTACAGCAGCCCATCCGTTCGACTGAACTAAAGGGTTCCAACGGCCGAAGAGAGCCGAAGGATCAGCCGAATCTATGGCTGGATCCTTCGGCTCCTTTGTGAATAATGTGCATGTACAAAACATGAGAACATTTATTTGATGCCAGGTCCACTTTAACCCTCATTAAAGGAGAACTATGGGGTTAAGGCTTTTCCCCATAGATCTCCTTAGGGTAATGGGAGGACACAAACTAGCGTCCTCCCGTCACCCTAGGCTCAGTATACCGAGAGCTAGCTGTACCCGCCCCGTCCGTTCCGCCAGTCAGCGCTGGCGGATCGGATCGGGGAGGGGGGGATTGTTGGTTCTCTGTTCTTTTCCTCATTTCCATTTAATAAAACAATGCGTCTCTCAGGTGCGTCACTTAAACGGCCGCAATTGAAACTTCCGTACGCTCCAGTTTCAATTAATTCCGATCTCTTTTTAATTTACTTTTTAATTTGATTTTATGGGTTGATGTTGTTTAGTCACAGAAATGAGTTTGTTTGAATTTGCGGTTGTTTGTTGGTTCTCTGTTCTTTTCCTCATTTCCATTTAATAAAACAATGCGTCTCTCAGGTGCGTCACTTAAACGGCCGCAATTGAAACTTCCGTACGCTCCAGTTTCAATTAATTCCGATCTCTTTTTAATTTACTTTTTAATTTGATTTTATGGGTTGATGTTGTTTAGTCACAGAAATGAGTTTGTTTGAATTTGCCGTTGTTAATGAGAAATATTCACGGCAACATTTTTTTTTTTTTTAAAGGAGCGGAGGCGGGTATTATTCTTATAATGACTATTTGGTATGAGTACGATGCTTCGTATCCTTCCCTCCCACTTCATTTACTTCATGGAACAAAGATTGTAAGTAGTATTACATAATAAGCTCATCATCGTTTTCCAATAGAGTAGTCATTAGTACAAAATATCATCAACCAAAACCTTTATTTGATTATATTTTACATCTGGAATAAATGCCCGGCCTTCTCGTTCAACATCAGTACCTGACCTCACAAATAGTCCAACATTCCCATAGACACACTCCTCAACCTTGTGTATGCCTTCCCAGAAGAGTTGAAGCTGTTATAGCGGCAAAGGGCGGAGCCAACTCAATACTGAACCCTACGCACTGAGACTGGGATGCCATTAAAGTCCATGTGCGTGTAAAGGCCGGCGTCCCAATACTTTTGGCAATATAGTGTATATCCAAGCGGCGCTACTCCTGACCCCTCTCTCATTTCAGATCCACCCTATTTGTATAGGAGAGCCTTTTATGCATAGAGAATTACTTTTCTCCGTGATATTCTATTCCCTGTTACAGAGAACGTGACGGGAAGATATCGGGCGGCAGGTGGCCATGTAAACAAGCCCTGATCTTTATTCTAGTTATCTCTCAGCATGCTGACCAATTACCTATTCACGTTCTAAGCCTGAAAATTATATTTTCATCAGGGAAGACATCCAGTTGTGCCGGGGACGTGAAGCTTTTTTTTTTTTTTTTTTTTTCATTTGTATTGCTCCTACCTTATTTTTTAGGTAAAAGTTCTCTCTCTTTTTTTTTAGATTGGGGTTTGATTTATGCCTGCAGTTATTCTGTTGATCTACTGAAACATAAAAAAGGAGAAATGATTTATCCATCACTAAAGCATTAAAAGGGAAACCTGTTTTCTTGTCACTTTGGTAAAAGATTTATTGCCTTGAGTTTGTTTATGTTTTTTTTTTTTACTCCTTTCCGACCGACGATTAAATATTCCGCTCTCGTTATTTGAATTTTACAGGGACGGGAATAAAGTTAGCGATTTATCACATTACCTGCTAGAAGATCAGTTTAAGGTGTCTATAGGATTTTTACTTCATGCAGTTCTAGGCTACAAATCCTAAGGCCTCTGTAGATGGATGAGGAGTAATGCTTGCCAAAAATTCTCAAAAACTGTTGGTCATAAAAACATTCTGGAACGTGCCGTGTTAAAATGACTCTCAGTCAGTGGCAATAAAATTGCTCCTTGGAAAGAAGATGGTAAATGCTTTCCTGTCGCCCACACTGCCGAACGCAGCTGTGATGCAGAGAAATAATCACCTTTCGCTTTCACCTTCGTAACGTCTCCAAAATACGCCCCTTCCTCACCAATGAAACCTCAAAATTACTCATCCACTCACTTGTTATCTCTTGTCTGGACTATTGCAACTCCCTCCTCATTGGCCGATCTCTACACAGGCTCCTCCCCCTTCAGTCGATCATGAATGCTGCTGCTACACTCATTCACCTAACCAACCGCTCAGTGTCTGCAACCCCCCTCTGCCAATCCCTCCACTGGTTTCCATCCCCCGCCCCCCTCTGCCAATCCATCTAAT
>NW_017306697.1:1133159-1160675 GCF_000935625.1 Nanorana parkeri | reverse complement strand
TTCCACCCCCCTCTGCCAATCTCTACACTGGCTTCCACTCGCCCAAAGGATAAAATTCAAAATATTAACAATCAGTTACAAAGCCATCCACAACTCTGGCCCCGGCTATATCTCCAAACTTGTCTCACAGTATCACCCTAACCGTCCCCTCCGCTCTTCCAAAGACCTCCTGCTTTCCAGCTCCCTTGTCAACTCCTCCCATGCTCGCCTCCATGACTTCTCTAGAGTTTCTCCCATCCTCTGGAACTCTTTACCCCAGCCTTTCCGACTGTCTCCCACTCTGACTGCCTTTAGGCAATCCCTTAGGACTCATCTCTTCAGGGAAGCCTATCCCACCTCAACCTAACCACTGAACTATCACATTCTCAAAGAATTCATCCCCACACAGCTCCCTTCTCATGTATCACTTGCCCCTCCCTTTTAGCTTGTAAGCCCTCGAGGGGCGGGGCCCTCCTTACCATCTTGTCTTAACTTTTTTTGTGATTGTAATGTCTTCCTTATGTTGTAAAGCGCTGCACAAACTGCTGGCGCTATATAAATCCTGAATAATAATAATAATAATAATAATAATAATAATCACCTGAAGTCTCTTTAGAAACCCAAACTTCTGACAGTGCTGTTCTCATGGTCCCTCACTGAGGTCAATGGTTCTTCCTGCTGACCCGGTGACCCCTATGTCAGTACAAGATAAAGTAGATATAGAGGTCCTACAGCAGAGATAATTGAAAGCATCACCTTTTTATTGTCGACATTGTTGATGTTTCAATGGCACTCAATCCATCTTTACACGCACTGGGAACATATCATCACTGCAGTGGAGGAGGAGGCAGGCTGGAGGGAGCGATGTCACAGGTAACCGGATCCGAGATTCAGGTGAGTATAAAACATTTTTTTTTAACCTAGACACAAATGAACACTTAACCGTTGCAGTGCTGGGGTAGCTCCACTGCAAGAGTTTAGAATTTCTTCCCTGGAGTTCCTGAGACTGCTGTTGGGCACCACCATCTTGGATGTGATGGCAGCAGCCCCAGCAGACTCAGAGCTGACATTCTATAATATTCCCCTTCGGTAGACATGTAAGCCAGCAAAAAATTTGTTTCATTTCGCTTCAGAATTTTCTTTCTTTCGGGTTTCAAGTTTGCATGCAGTTTCGTTATTCGAATTAAAATCCTTGCAAATTTCCTTTTAGTTTCAGACAGGGTTTTCTGATTGGCCAGAAAACAGTCATTCCGTTCCGATTTGTTTGCATTCGGCCTCATTGGAATTCAGACATTTGGATGCATCATAAAATTTCACAAATTTGCATTCGGAACAAAACAAAATGTACATGTCTACTAGAGATGCTCCGATACTCGTATGCTCCTGATGACTAGCCTGATTTTGGAACTTCCGGTATCAGGAAGCTTGGCGGCGAGTCATTACACACTACACGGTTTCCTGATTGGCCAGAAAGCTGACTCCATGCTCCCTCATCACCTGGTGATGAGGAAGTATGGAGCCAGCTTCCTGGCCAATCAGGAAGCCGGGCGCTGTGTAATGACATTTACACAGTCATTACCCGCCTCCCAGCTTTCCGATTGGCCAGGAAGCTGGCTCCATGCTCCCTCATCACCTGTGATGAAGGAGCGTGGAGACCACTTTCCTGCTAATCAGGAGGCTGGGTTGCAAGTCATTACACACTGACTGGCTTCCTGGGTAATCAGGAAGCCCGGTGAAGTTGCATTCAGTATTGGCGAGTACGGAAACAAAAATATCGGTACCCATAATCGATACCGAAAAAACGGTATCAGGGCATCCCTAATGTCTACCCTTCAGTCCTCCCTGGCAGCTATGTAAAACATTATGTAGGGAGGTTAGGAGAGGGGCGGAGAAGTTGAGCAAATCAATTTAACCTAAATCACTCCACTCACCCTAGTCCATTTATGAGTATGAGGTAAGGAGCACCTGGTACAAATGGTCAGCATGATATAGGTATTAACTGTTTATTGATTAAAATATAGCCAACACATTGTGTGGATAGGGCCTACCCTTCTTTGGGGCCTAAGGTTATGATTTGTAATTACCTCCGAGCAAGATTAATTTAAAATGCATATTTTATGGCTAAAAAAACTGAGATACAGTATCCAATTGGTGTTGGATGCCAATTGGTTGATATCCAGCGTATCCAATTCAGAAGGAAAGTGGGCAGCTAGTAGACATGTGTGATTCGTTTCGTTACGAATCGAAATTCGTAGGAATTTTCCTGAAATTCGTAAATTCGGAAGTATCCGAAATCCGAATTGCAGTTTCCGAATTATATCCGAAATACGAAATTCCGTTAACGAATTTCGGATCCGAATTTCTTTGAAACAGGAACTAATATTACCCCTGTAAATGAGGTTGAACAACATGACAAGATTTTTTTTTTAATCCGAAATACGGATCCGCTGCTGCTGAGGGTTGCATTACGATACACAGGCAGGAAATACGAAATTCCGTTGACGTATTTTCGTTCCGTTACGAACATTCGTTATATTGAAGTTAAAAAGCAAAGTACATTTATATTGGAGTTGATGGTAGTTTTTTTTAAAGTCCGAAATACGGAATTCGGAATACGGAATCCGTTAACGGAATTCGTATTTCGGATAAAAAAAACAACTACCACATCGACTCCAATATTAACAAAGGTATTTTGCTTTTTAACTTCATCATAACGAATGTTCGTAAAGTTATGAAAATGTGCCGAAACTAACGAAAATCCGTATTTCGTACGAATCCGAATTGAGTTTCGGATATGAATTACGAAACACAAAATAACGGATATTCCGAAACGGAACAAATTTTTTGACGGCGCACAAGTCTAGCAGCTAGAACAACTCACCCCAGTCCGAAACTTAGGGAAAACTTCACTGTGGGAGCTTCTAAGACAAATAAGAAGTTATTGGCCCACCAAACTCTTAAGATAACTCAAATATCACTTTTGGGTGTATAGACCCTTTTATCAGAATAAAATGAAGCACCCCAGTGCCCTCCTCGAGTAACACTAATCCTGAATAGTTTCGGTATGTCTTGACTTGTTGGTTATGTGTTTAGATGAAGCACTCAGATCTTGAGGAATGCTGAATTAAGTTTTATTTGCATAGCAGGGCATTACATGTATGTATACGGGAATACAGCATTATACAGCAAACATACAGATCATAGAGAGGAAAAACATATAACCAACAGGTTATGGGCCCAGGCACTAAACAGAATACTGCAAGTCAACAAGTGCTGCATCCAAGCTGCTGAAAGATGGTGAGCAGTTCCGATGTGAAGTTTGCAATCACAAAGCTCAACAACAGCAACTACCAGCTATGGAAGTTCAAGCTTGAAATGCTGCTAAGCAAAGACGGAACCGGTAATGGACCCACGCAGGAACGGGGCAAGAAGACTGTACCTAGCTGTTGGTCACGGACACCCGGCAGTCCCTTGCAGTTTGGCCTCCCTCGTGTTTTGCGACTCAATATGAATGCAAGGAGCTCGTCATGCATTGCAGAATTTTATGGGATGCAGGTTAAATCTCCCTGGATTTGTGGAGGTTAATATCCGTCTCTCTTTATTACCTGTTATGAAACATCACAGAGAGCAGAATCTGCTGTGACAAATCTATGCGGGTTCCGATGGCTGCTCAGTGGCCTGTGCGAAATGAGCTGTTAGTTTCAGTCCACTTCCTGCAATAGACAGATATTGACTGGAGAAAAAAATCCCCACTACAAATTGTCTACTTACTCGGCTTATTTATAGCAATGCATTGCAACTGTCATTGAGGGTTTAGCGCTAACGACCGCCGAGACCGATAGATCGGGCTCCGCCAGCATTATGGACGTGAGACGGGTGCAATTAATCGTCTTTATGAAATGGTGCAAACATTTTTTTTCCCCTTTCTCTTTTTATGTTTTGCGAAATACATTATTCCCTGTTCCTGTCACGTCACCGTCCGTTCCGTGCTCCAGACGGCTATTATTCCTCGCTTTTCATCCCCCGGTGAAGCAATCAACAACGTGTCATGCTTGATGGAGTCAGATGGACTGACCGTATCTGTCCACATATTTCAGCTTTGATTTTCAATCTGCTCTGTTGTACATCTCTTTTCAAAGCAGCCGTATTTAAAGCGTAACTCCGTTTCTCCATATTCCTGGCGAGACTGGAAGGCAGGACAGCAAATACATTAACACTGTGAACTGCATTCGCTGCCTGACTGATCCTCTGACTTTTACATTGATGTCGGAGCAGACTGTTCGAAATTCTTTTTAGTTCCTGGGCTGCCATGGTAACAGCAGAAAAGTATGGAGGTGCTCAGGGCCGGAGGTGACCTCAAATGGAACACCTCCAAAATATACCGATCGTTTACCATAAGTATAATCATGTACAGCATCTACTCCGATGCTCATTTTTTTATACCACTGTGAATATAACCACAGGCAGGGCTGTCTTTAATATTGATCGGATCCTGGACAAACATTCTCTTGGGTCAGGGGGCAGGCATCAGGCATAGTGGCATGGCCGCAGTATGTCTGCCACCCCCTTAGCAGCCAGAGCATCTAATTTTGCTAAGAAGTGGGTGGGGAGACATGTAAGGCCCAGTCACATGTCTTCAATTAGCTCTTTGCAACCTGGGATGCTCTGGCCGGTGCCCTGCCCAGCTCCTGGCAAGCAGTGATGTCAGCAATGGACCTCTTGGGAGGAGTTATGTAAATATCAAAATGTCTTGATGGGTAGATATAAGGCTGGAGGAGTGGGTGTTCCTAGGAAGGTTGTATTTGCATGCAGACCACCCTCGGCAATGCCCACATCTGAATCTGGCCTTCCATGATTTATAGAGCTAAAATCCAATGTGTGGACAAGGTATAGTTAGACTAGGGAGGAAAGCGATAAAAGATTCTGGTTGTCCACCAGCCAGGAAATGAGGCGAGCTCTATCTGAGTTGCAGCAGCTTCTAATGCACATTGTGAGAAGTGAACAGTGAAATCAGAGGAAGCCATTTTAATCCAGGAGAGGAGCCGGTACAACTGTGCAAGACTGAAGGGAAGGTTTTTTCTTTAACTGTAAGTGGCATCATCCACCTGGCTAGGCTATGTGAGGGGGCTGTGCAGGGGAATCCCCATACTGAGTCAGGGTCAGGAGGCTTTTTTTTAACAGCTCCAACTTTCCCCCCAACTCAGCTCGGCCACCTGCTACCTCCCACCAGTTTGACAGCACAGACCATCTTCTGGCCACCTCCTGCAGCGAAAAAGGTAGGTCCTGTGGCTCTGTATTTCTCAGGACTGGATGGACAGAACTCCTCATCCCTTGGGATATTAAAAAAGCTCCCTTATATTATATTATCTGGATTTTGGCTTTAATAGTGCTATTTACCCGGTTATAGAGAGAGGGCATGTAGGATATTAACAATGGGAACAGGCCAGTGTATGACTCTATTAAAATGCTAAACCCACATAGCCCAGCGGTCACATCCCGTCCATCCCTAAAAATTAAAATAGCCCAATAACACTATATTCCAAATTGGTCTTTAAACTTGCGGTAGGCAAAACATTTTAACAAGTTCACAACAAAATAAGACAATGATTGATAAAGTGCATTTAAAACAATAAAATCTAAAGTTATTTCTTTTCGTCCTAGAAAATAAAGTTGACCCGGCCCCCGAAAAATCCTCTGTGTTTCCTGCCGGTCTGAAGACGAACGAGAGCTACGCCAGAGGTACAGTACCCAAAAGTATGTGTAATTAGGCAGTTTTTCTAAAAGGTGCATGTTCATTAACTTCCAATTAGCATAAAGTCAGAGAGCCCTGCCATTGTTAAATGAGTAATTAAAGGTATTAATGAAATGACAAAAAGAAGAATGAATTGCCTGCGAGTGCAATTTGCACGAACCCCGTGCTACGATTAGAAAATTAACTGCTTTGATTGCAGCTACGCCATTGTCGGGATTTGTAGCGGTTGGGGGGGGGGGGGGGGGGGGGGGGGGTGTTGGTGAAGTGGTTGGTGAGGTAGAGGAGGGGTTGGGGAGTTGGTGGAGGGGTTGGTGAGGTTTTGGAGGGGTTGGGGGGGGGGGGGGGGGGAGGAGGGAGCTCCGAGCTATTGTTAGGCGTTCGCTTGTTTCTACCGGCATCAAAAGGTTAAGTCGGGAAGTCAGCGTGCATTATTTTTAGCTGCACATAATCACCTGCGCTGTGTGTGATAGACCAAACATGTTTTGATGAAATTCTAATCAAGTTAAAGTATAATCATTCTCTATCTCTAAGTGTCGGTGAATCAGGTTTGCTAAAAAAAATTCAATTGAATTGGAAGTCTGCGGTTTTTGAAAATTAGTCTCTGTGCTTGTTTGGACTTATTTGGTGCAACGTGCGTCGCCTCGGGAATGCGATTATGTGGAGGAGAGCCAACCGGCCCCAAAGCTGAATGTAATGTGTTTATGAGTTATATTGTTTAACCCGTAAACTGGGTCATTTGACTAATTAAAGTGTGGCACTGTATCCGGCCGTATACAGACAAGGTGTGGGGGTTGATGCAAAAAGATGCACTTACCTATTGACTCCATACCTTATGATGAGCAGGTGAACGGATCTGCATCCTATGGGCAATTATGCAAGCTGAGATTTGCTCTGCTGGGCCTAAATTTACCATCTGACTGGGATGTATTGAACCTTTTGAGCACGCCCCTTTACCTACATACCCCTTACTAGCTTGGAGAGACAAATCACTGTAGCTCTGGATTCATTAATACATCTTTTAAGTGACACTAAACTCAGGAGTGAGATCTGAAAAATACATTCAAGAACCTTCACTATGAACAACAATGTATCTTATTTGTGTATCACTCGGCTGTAGATCTAGGGTTGCTACATTTTCTTCAAGCGAAAACTGCACACATGCCGCGCGGCAATTGTTTTTATTTATTAGAGAATATACAGGAGAGAGAGGAGAGACAGCCAGGAGAGGGAGCACGGAGAGACAGCCAGGAGAGGGAGCAAGGAGAGACAGCCAGGAGGATGAGTGAGGAGAGAGACCTGGGAGAGAGAGAGAGCGAGGAGAGGAGCAAGGACTGACAGCCAGGAGAGAGAGTGAGGAAAGACAGCCAGGAGGATGAGTGAGGAGAGACACCCGGGAGAGAGAGAGAGCAAGGAGTGGGAGCAAGGAGAGACAGCCAGCAGAGAGAGCAAAGAGAAACAGCCAGGAGGATGAGAGAGGAGAGACACCCGGGAGAGAGAGCCAAAAGAGAGCAGGAGGGACAACCAGGAGAGACAGCCAGGAGAGAGAGAGAGGAGAGATAGCCAAGAGCGAGTAGAGACAGTCAGGAGAGATGAGAGACAGCCAGGAGCAAGAGGAAGGAAAGCGAGCCAGGAGAGAGAGCAAGGAGAGCCAGCCAGGAGAGAGAGCGAGGAGAGACAGCCAGGGGAAAGACAGCCAGGAGCAAGAGTGGGGAAAGGCAGCTAGGAGACAGAGAGCGAGGAGAGCCAGCCAGTAGGATGAGTGAGGAGAGGCAGCCAGGAGAGGGAGCGAGGAGAGGCTGTGAGTAGGGACAGCCAGGAAAGAGAGTGAGGAGACAGCCAGTAGGATGAGTGAGGAGAGACAGGAGAGAGAGCGAGGAGAGACAATGAGGAGAGAGGAGAGGCAGCCAGGAGAGATATTTGAGACAGCCAGGAGAGACAACCAGGAGAGAGAGAGTGAGGAGAGATAGCCAGCAAAACATCTACCTGAAGCAGAACCCTGTGCCCTTCAAGACTTATCTACACCCTGTGTTTCAGACACCTCCTTGCAACCCCAGTTCCAGCCTCCCTCTGTGTCCCATGCCTGCTTTATGCATTCAAGTTGGAACACCAGGAACCTCCGTGACTGTTCCTGTCCAGCTGACATTGTGACATCTTGCGTACGGGTTTCAGCTGGCATGAATCACACACAGGAGCACATACAGGACTCAAAACCTGGACTGTCTGCGTGAACCCCGTACAGGTGGCAATCCTATGTAGATCCTCAAATCATCTCTGAATTGGTGCTGACACTGTCCACTGCTCCATGCTCACTCCCGTGATGGGCTACAATCTCATGTTTACTTTACTGATTTGTATTGAGATTGTAGTCCATCCCGGGAGCGAGTTTGGAGCGGTGACTACTTTACAACACACACAGGGACCATGGGGAACAAAAGTAGCCCCCCTCCAGAAGGAAGGACAGTGTCAGCGCCAATTCAGAGATGATTGGAGGATCTACAGCCGAGTGATACACAAATAAGATACTGTACATTGTTGTAAATAGTTCAGGGACTGGGATGTATTTGTGAGATTTAACTCCTGACTTTAGCGTCACTTTAAAAGTAAAGCATTTTAATGTGAGCACTGTAAGCACCTGAATTTAACTTGGTATCAGCTTTTTGCAACCTGTATAGTAGAGCTCAGTCTGGGAGAGAGAGAATGAGCCAATCATTTGTGCTGTAGTGCTAATGTGGCAACGGGGAACATGCTGATGGAAGAAGAGAGTAAAGTGGCAGAGTGGTGAGCTCATCAGTGCTGCTTTTCCTTTCACTGTCCAGTCTCAGGCTGGGGGCAGGTACAGAAAAAAATGGAACAACAACACTGGACCTGCAAGGTTTATCCTATTGGTGTGACTGGCCAATGAGGATGTAACAAAATCAGTATAGGTCATCTGACTAGATTACAGGTAGCTTCTATATTCCAGAGGATGTCCACTGTCTGTCACAGTTCCGCTGCAGACCTGCAGCTGAGCTGTTACTTGTAGTTCTACAAGTATATACAGACCTCTTACCCCTGGTTCTGCAGGCATGCAGGGCTGTGCTGTTGCTTGTAGTCCTCCAGGCATGTGCTCTGAACCTGACTCACTCTTGCACCAGTCTGGCAGCTTTAGGCGTCGGCTGACCTCTCTTGCTGTTTTTCATGCAGCCTCTTGGCCAATCAGTGCAGTCTTCTTGTGGCCAATCCTGTGGTTCCTCCCTTGTGACTCTATTTAAACCCAGGGCATCGAACGGCACGCTGCCCAAGCAACGCTTTTCCAAGCTAGATGCCGAGCCGCCGGGTTGCGAATGAACCTGAATTCCTTGGGGTTTGCCTGTGTGCCGACCTTTGGCTTTTCCCTGGAAATCCCAGTCTTCAGATTGTCCCTGGAAGTCCTGGCCCTCCATCTGTCCCTGGCATTTGTTTTTTTCCCTTGTATGTGTGTCTGCAACCTGTCCAGAACTCTGGCCTTGTCAACCATTCTTGGCTGTTAGGTGATTTGGGTATACCTAGGGATTGTGACCTGGGGTCATCAGGAGCTCTGGAGAACACCGGATGGCCCTTAGATTCCACATCCTGGGGGACACCATGCTAACTACCTAGCATTGCAGCACCCTGCCCTGTACCTTGCCCTACCAGCCTATTATGTCTTCCACTGCTTCATTCAGCTCCACTGCTCTGCTCCCTGCTTGTGCTCCAGCTCTGGGAGTTATCAGCCTACACTGCTTGCACCATTTTCTGTGCCAGTGTAATAGAAAGGGTCCACAGACCTGATTCTAGTTTATACCCGTGAGCCCCGATCCGTGACACTGCCTCCTTGGTTTGTAGTGTCAAATTTCAGGATTAAGGATTGAAGTGCCAAATATTAGACATGTGCGATTCGTTTCGTTCCGAATCGAAATTCGGACGAATTTTCGGAAATTCGGACATTCGGATGTATCCGAATTACAGACATAACGAATGCAAACGAATCCGAATTCCCATTTCCGAAATTCGGTAGCGGTAGTTCGAACGTTCGTTTCGTTTTCGGTTCTTATTAGTTTCTTATTCGTTTTGTTCGTTGGAGCAAACTGACATTAGAGAAGGAGAAAAATATTTTTCCCCCTCAAATGTCACGAACGAACGAAACGAATAAGAAACAAATAAGAACAGAAAACGAAACAAACGTTCGACCTACCGCTACCGAATTTCGTCCGAATCCGAATTCCGAATCCGAATTGACTTTCACACCCGAATCCCGAAAAACGAAATAACACAAATCCGAATTTAAAACGAAACGAAACTAAACAAATTTTTTGGCAGTGCACATATCTACCAAATATATCTTTCTTCAATGTAGCAGCACAGCTTGAGCATGCCCCCGCCCCCAGCTTGCTGATTGGACAATAAAGGAGCAGCAGTACACTGAGTCACCGGCACTGCTCACTTTGTTCTCTTCTACTGTCAGCAGAATCTTATTGACTCTTGCAGTTGACCTTCCATCTATAAGTCTATATTTAATACATATTTATGATCATTTGTTTCCATTTAGTTAGTTTTTATTTATTTATTTATATACCTGCCCACATTTCAGCTCCATGGTTGTGATCTCTTTGCCCCGTCCAGGATTCCGGACCTATCATGATACTTTTAGTGATACATTTTATGTTTGATTATTCTGCAAAGTTTAGTTCTGTAGTACAATGTTTATATCTTTTGACTCCATGCATGTACTCCTCCTATTTTGGTTAATAAAAACGTATTCATTAATATGACGCAGAAAGCAAACCGCGCCCGATCTCTCAGAATCAAAAGTGAAAAACGCGGGCGCAAAGAAATTCAATCAACGTGAACGTTCCGTCTTAAATTATTTCTATTCTAGAGCAAACAGCTGTCTCTGCAACACGTCTATGTACTCACTTAGCTTGCTGCAGATTTGTGAAGATCCAAGACGATTTATGAATATTAATGAGTTCGCCGGCAGAATTAACATGTGAGGGAGCTTCATTATTATTTTATTGTCAGGATTTAAAAAAAAAAAAAACACACAAAACAAACAAACAAAAGTCTTTTTTTTTGTCTTTTCCACTGTCATATGCAGCTCAGCGTTTTGACGTGATTAAGTATTCTTGCCCTGTCCGCTGTCTTTCCCGCTCGGTCTCGTAGCTCTTTATACTTGCCCACGTTTTGAAAGTTTTATGAGTTGAATTTGAACCCATATGTCACGTATGTGGGACAGAATATGTAATCTAATATCTAGTGTTGCCACAGTTTAACCCCAGGGACACTGAAATATGTAGCAGTTACTGGACCCAAAAGGTCATTAAGAGTGCCTAATACGTCAAGGGACACGGTTGTAGGGTAGGACTAGTTATCACATCATGAATTTTCTCAAGACTTTATTGTACAACCTCTGCTACAACACAAAATTCAGCTCTACATGGAGGTATAATAAGTGACAATCAGCACGGATTTATGAAGGACCATTCTTGTCAGACCAACCAATTCTATGAGGAGGTGAGTAGAAACCTAGATGGAGGAAAGGTAGTGGACATACTGTACCTGTGTTTTGCAAAGGCAATTGACACGGTACCACATAAAAGCTTAAAAGGAGAACTATGAGGTGAGTGATTTTCACTCAGCCTCATAGTTCGAGCCGACGTGCGACAATGAGACTGTCACAGGTCGGCTCAGTAGATCGGGAAGTGAGTGAACACATACTGTTGCTCGCTCACTTCTCGATCATGTCCCTGCAGAGAGCCGTGACTGTCACTCACGGCTCCCTGCAGGGATTCCCCCCCTCTCCGCTCGGATCCTCCAGCGCTGACTGGCGGAATGGACGGGGGAGGGTAGCGGGTACAGCTGGCTCTGCCTCTAGATAGGCAGAGCCAGCTGTCACTCACGCAGCTGGGATGGATCCCGACAGTAATGTCAGGATCCGCCCAGCTGCGGCGGTCTCAGTATGCCGCGAGCTGTAGCTTGCGATATACTGAGCTTTGGGTTATGGGAGGGCACTAGTATATGTCCTCCCGTGACCCTTAGGAGAACTATGGGGAAAAACACTTACCCCATAGTTCTCCTTTAATAGACAAGCTGAGATCTATGGGCATAGTTGAAATGGTGTGTTCATGGATAGAGAACTGGCTACAGGAACATGTCCAGAGAGTATCGGTAAATGGCTTTTTCTCAGATTTGTCTGGGTTCGGGAGTGGCGTGCCCCAGGGATCTGTGCTGGGCCCCATACTGTTTAACATGTTCATTAATGATATTGGGGAGGGTATTAATAGCCATGTTTCCGTGTTTACAAATTATATTAAAAATGGGATGGTAATAGAAACAAGCTTAGACAATATAACATTACAGGAGGACCTGGATATAATAGGGGAGTGGGCAGGTATGTGGCAGATGAGGTTTAATGTTAAAAAATGTAAAGTAATGCATTTTGGGATTAAAAATAGGCATGCAGAATACACATTAATGGGAACTCCACTAGGGAAGTCAGTAGTGGAAAAAGATTTGGGAGTCATAGTTGACTACAGATTGAACAATAGCATGCAATGCCAGGCTGCAGCAAACAAAGCAAGCAGAGTACTGTCATGTATTATAAAGGGAATGTTCTATAGAGACAAAGCACTTTATGGGTCGCTGGTTCGGCCTCATCTGGAGTATGCAGTTCAGTTTTGGTCACCAATCCACAGAAAGGATGTCCTTGAGCTGAAGAGGGTCCAGAGAAGGGCAAAAAACCTAAGAGGCGGGAGGACCAAAGCTATGAGACAAGGTTGGTATATGTAAACATGTTCACGCTGGAAGTGAGGAGATTAAGAGGGGACATGATTTTAATGTACAAAATGTTTCATGGCGATGGCAACATCAGCGATAAACTTTTTACTGTAAACTCCCCTAACAAGGACTAGAGGCCACCACCTAAAATTGGAGGAGAAAAGATTTAACCACAAAGTGCGAAAGGAATTATTTTCCGTTAGAGCAGTACAATTTTTCTTTTTTTTTAGCAATACTGTTTATTGAGAGAATTTGAGCTTAAATACAGGCGATGCAGTAATAAGTTCAGGCATAAATCATGAAATGAGATACATGGCATTCATCATGTATATTGAATCACAGAGTGTCTTCTCAGTTCGCTCGGTTTGGGTCTGGAACTCGTTGCCACAAGCTGTGATTTCAGCAAATAGTGTGGAATCATTCAAGAAGCTTTTGGACGATTTCCTGAGCGACCGTAATATACATACAGGGGTACAGGTACTCTTAAGAATGAGAACACTCATGGACCTATACACACACACACACACACACACAATAGGTTGGACTTGATGGACATGTGTCTTTATTCAACCTCAAATACTATGTAACTATGTAACTCAGAATTAGGTGTGATACTAAATGATATGTATCAAGGTACAGAACAAACGATATAAAGCAAATTAACAAGTAAACAGAAAATAAGGGTACTATTAATACTTATAGTAATAATAATAAGAATAAGACCAGAGCAACTATATCAGAGGGATGTATTATTGCAGTTGATGCGTTTGTGCGGGAAATGTTCCAGGATTTAGTGGGTGTGAAAAGTCTTGAAACACGAATGTGTGAGGAGCGTTTAGGCCGCACGTTGAATCAATGGTCGGCCCGTCGTAGCCAGTATGAAAGCACGTAGGTCCGCTTTGTGATTCACAGATAGATCTTTGTGTATGAAGCATTCCCATTCTGAGATGTCAAATTTGTGTTCGGTATATTGTGCGTTATTTTTTAACAGGATCATGGACAAAAATTTGAATAGTATAAGTGAATGAGATGATGCGTGGACCTATATGAATGAGATGATGCGTGGACCTATATGAATGAGATGATGCGTGGACCTATATGGGTTGGACTTGAATGTCTTTATTCAACCCCAAATACTATGTAACTATCAGTGGCGTCACAAGGGGGGTGCAGGGGCTGCGGCCCGCACCCGGGTGACACCATTGGAGGGGTGACACCAAAATGACTCACAGCCATTTAGGTGTCACCACCCTCTGAAAAGTCGGGCGCTCGTTCATGGAGATGGCCAAGATGGCCGCCGGCCGCCAGCAGGTATCAGAATACTTTCCCGCGATGACGTCATCGCGCACGCGCAGTGACGTCTTGGCGGGGTGACACTCGGTTACCGCTCCGGGTGTCACCCAGCCTCGGGACGCCCCTGGTAACTATGTAAGTGTCAAGTTAGATATACTGGGAGGGTCCTTTAGTATCCAGTTTTGGAGAATGCACTTTTTTGCCCCAAGGAGGCAGAGGTGTTCCCAACGTAACATGGGCAGCAGTGCACTTTTGAAACTCTCTTCCACAAGCAGCGGTATCAGCAAAGATGATTGAATCATTAATAAATCATTAGGATAACTTCCACAGAGACCGTAACATACAGGGGTACAGGTACTAGTAATTAAGGAAACACACAGGGACTCATATACACACACATACACACTCTCACAAATGTTGAACTCGATGGACCTGTGTCTTTATTCAACCTCAAATACTATGTAACTATGTAACACCTGATTGTTTCCTTGTTCTACTCCTTCCCTTTCCAGTCTGAGATCTGCTATACAGGGACTGCAAGAGGCAGATACCAAGTCAAATGTAGGTACTAGCGCTGCTAAATGAGAGAATCTGAGCCAGTCAGGCATTGCACTGCATACTATCACTCTTGTGTGTTTCAGACACTGGGATCTGAGAGATGTGTAGGCAACTTTTGAGGAGGACCTCAGCAATAATAGTCTATTGAATAGACAGGTGACACAGGGTCATACATAATAGACATGAAAACTGCAGGAAAAATTTGATTTGGTTCGGATTGTTCATTATTTTGTTTTTCAGGGTTTGGGTTCGAAATCCATTTCGGTTCAGGGTTTCAGATTCGGATCAAATCCAAATTTGCGTTGGTTTCAAATAAGTTTACGTACGAATATTCGTTACGACTACCACAGAAAACCATATACAGATGTTAATACTAAAGCTGAATCTCCTATAGACCCGAATGGCTTTCGGGATCCAAAATTCCGAAATGCATTCCGGAGCTCCTGAATGCCTTTCGGGTCTGGGATCCATTTACATATATTACGAAAGCTGAGGCTCCCAGACCCGAGTGGCATTTGGGAGCTCCCAAATGCAATTCGGAAATTCGGAATCCCGAATGCCATTCGGGTCTATAGGAGATTCAGCTTTAGTATTATATGTATATACTGTATATGACTCCCATGTTGCCGTAACGGAAATTCATGTCCAGACCCGTACGGATGCATTAAACCGAAAAACACATCTGACCAGAAAAGTCACATGTCCGATTCAGTTTCGTTTTTGAACGAAATCCGGACGTGATCCCAAATTCGGAAACGAAAATTTGGATTTGGACACATTCGGATGCATTGAGATTCAGAAATTCGGCTCCTATGTTGCCGTAATGAAAATGCGTATTCCGACCCATTTGGAGGCATTAAACCGAAAAACACATCTGATTGGTCAGAAAAGCCACATGCCTGATTCAGTTTTGTTTTTGAACACAATTTGAACAGGATCTGAAATCCGGCAATGGAAATTCAGATTCGGACACATTCGGATGCATTAGGATTCGGAAATTTGGATGTGTCCGAATTTCGGAAAATAGGTACAAATTTTGATTAGGAACGAAACGAGTCGCACATGACTAATAAATAATGGTGTCACCCTGCTGGCTATGCAATAGGGCAGGATTATGTTCATTGCAAGACTGGCTAAACAGAGTTACAAAATGTTTTTGTCAGGGAAATTCGTTCACATATACTGTACATATTACATATTACTGTACTGTAGTTCAGCTTCCACTTTAAATTGTATTACCTATAAATGTATTTATTGTTATATCTGAGCATCAGAAAGAGATGAAATTGCTTCAGGCACTCATTGCACGCCGGATGCCTGTGGCGATTTTTCTCGGCTGAAGCGGGATTGGCTGTTGGTAAGAACCCCGCAAGTTTCTTTGTTTATATTTTCTAATGATGTTTCTAATGACGCCTAATGATGTTTCAGTACATCGAGAGCTCATTTCATCCCCATGTGATATTATTTCAGATGCATCTCTCCCAGGGACGTTGCTTAACACCTGTATATACATCTCCAATATGTATAATAAATTCACTCAGCGTGTAGCGTATGGATGGAGAAAAATCCTGTGTCTATTCATCACATGGTGGATGTGCCTCCCATGCCGTCCCTAATAATCCGCTACCAGGGAAATCTGCCGGTCAGTTTCTAGGCATGAAGTGGGACTAATAAAGCCGGTACACCTCGAAACACGTCACTCATTATGAAATGGATAATAGGTTTTCTGCTGCTGCGGTGAAAAAGAACTTTATCTAAGCAACATCATTTTCATAAATGTGTAACTGAGATTAGAAGGAAGATTTAATCGCAAGCAGCTTTGTTCAAACAAAACCTTGCTGTCAATCTGCAGCTTCTAGAACTTGTGTAAAGGTGGCCATACACTTTACAACCCTCGCAAGACTTTTACAACCCTCGCAAGACCTCATTGCAGTCATCCGATGACTGCAATGAGGGGCGGGCTTACGATGACTGCAAACGGGCTGTGTGCGCGTGCGCACACCGCCTCGTTGGGCAGTTGTCGAACAAGCAGGCCACTAACTCGCCGAGAATCGCACGATTCGGAAGACGTGCGACCATACAGTAGAAACGGCCGCACGCCTTCCTTACACTTTGCGATTATCGTACGATCGTGGGATTTCCCGCGATTATGGTACGATAATCTTGCAGTGCATGGGCACCTCTAGGGACCATTCACACCGGTCAAGCCTAGTGCAGGGGGTTTTAGCACACCAATTAACACCTTTTATGTTCATGTCAATGGGCTGCCTAATGCGCCAAAATGGACCTAAAATAATACCTGCAGCATTGTATCGTAGCACGATATGGAATACACAGTGAAGCCCCAATCTGCAGGGCAGTGCATTATTATTATGCCCATGAATCAATTTGGTTGGTGTAACTTTGTATTTTTCTGTTGACAGTTCGAAAGGCTGACTACTTTATCTCTCCACTAATTTTAGATTCTCTCATCATTAACAGCCAACTGAAGCTTCTCTTTCCAATTGTGCACGTTGGATATTTTCTCTGGCATTGTTATTCAGGAGGAAGCTCTGATGGCACCAAGTTTGGATCTTGCACTACAGCTCCTTTCCTCATCCAAGCCTTGCTTCGGCTTTCAGCTACGCTCGTCAGGTAGACGTCAACCGGATGCTATTTGGCCGTTTGTTGGCTTTAGCCTTTCCAGCTACATTAAAGGCTTAGGTCCCTTGTGGAACTATGTTTCATGTTGCACCTATACTTTGGGTGTAACAAAAAAAAAAGGTCAGATTCCTCAACTCCCCATGCTTAACCCCCACCCACTTACCTGACTTGCGGGTTGCTTATCAGAGCAGAGGAACTCGTAGATCTCAGTGGAGTACAACTGCAGTAATATCACCACACTTTGTAGACCACTGGTTACTTTCTGCAGCCCCACAATGGCAGGTCAATACCACCTTATAGACCTGCAGCTAAATAAATTGTCTACAGGAGCCTGTGCATTGCACCAGTGATGCATTGGCCATTGTTGCCCTTTTCTAGAAGCCTAAATGCAAAAATTGATGAAATGCACATTTTTTCTTTTATTAGTATGGACATGTGTGTTATTGTTTATCAAAAGGCGGACTATTCCTTTATGAGGGAATATGATCACCCTATATAATTACATAAATGGTCCATATAGTGATCTTAGTGCAATGATAATTACTTTAAGGTCGCTGCGTTTGCACTTATTATTTTAGGTTTTGGTGGGGCCCGGTGGACTGAGTCAACCCCTGACTTGTTAAATGTCTACAGCTCGCGGTATACTGAGACCGTCGCAGCTGGAATGGATCCCGACATTACTGTCGAGATCCACCCAGCTGCGTGGGTGACAGCTGGCTCTGCCTATCTAGAGGCAGAGTCAGCAGTACCCGCCCCCTCCCCCGTTCGTTGAAGGATCGGAGCGGGGAGGGGAGGGGGATCCCTGCACGGAGCCGTGACTGACAGTCACAGTCACGGCTCTCTGCAGGGATAGATCGAGAAGTGAGCGAGCGACGGTATGTGTTCACTCACTTCCCGATCTATTGAGCCGACGTGTGACAGTTTCATTGTCACACGTCGCCTCCAACTATGAGGATGAGTGAAAATAACTCCCCTCATAATTCTTCTTTAAGTATCTTTATTTTAACCTTTTGACTGTAATTTTCAAATTCCATTGGTCTCAACTAAAAATAACTGCCACTTTTTGAAAATGACCCCCCCCCCCCCCTTATCAATGGTGTGTCTGTGTTGTCATTGTGTTATCAGAAGACGTTTATCTCAGGACATTTCAATGCACATTAGGTAGGATCGGTCCACTGTTGGCACCATCATTGGAGTTCATCTGGACAAAAAATAGCTGTAAACAGGTTGCAGGAAATCAAGGAGTGAAAAATAAAATGTTTATCATACACAGTGCACAGATCAAACCAAATGTCATTATGGTAGGTCTTAAAACTTTAGTGAAACTTCTATACATTGCAAGGATATTGGTAAATGTCTTTGACAATAAGGGATGGGTAAAATTCAAGCTTTTCATTTCCCTAAAATTTTACATAGAATTAAAAGATTTCTACAAATGTTATCCATCTTCGCAAAACACATTTAAGTCAGCGGGGAAAGCAAAATTAATGTTTTACTTAAAGTGACATTAAACCCTCAGATTTTTTAACATAAACCAATACTGTAATGTGCGCCTTACTGTAATCCATGGTAGTTTCCCTTCTCTTTGCTGCTCTTCCTTTTAAGTCCTCATGTCTTCTCATGCTTGGGGAGAACTTCCCTTTGCAGCTGAGTGCCTCTTCCTGTAGTGCTGGCTCAGGTTGCAAACCTACACACAGACACCATGTAGCCATTCCAGAGACAAGGCAGTCTGCTGCAAAACAGAAGTTCTCCCCAAGCATGAGAAGAGATACGGATTTAAAAGGAAGAGCAGCAAAGAGAAGAGAAACTACCATGGATTACAGTAAGGCGCACATTACAGTATTGTTTTATGTTAAAAAATCTGAGGGTTTAATGCCACTTTAATAAGCTCTCATTATCCTCATAATTTTATTTATTTATTTTAAAAGAGCTTTTTTTAACCGAAATTTTATTTTTGTATGCAACAATGTTATGTATCATTATCATACGTCGGCTCGAACTATGAGGTTGAGTGAAAATCGCTCACCTCATAGTTCTCCTTTAAGTTTTGGTTTGGGTTTAAAGAAACATTGAAATGGGTCATTGAAGGAAGAATATAAAGGAACATTCTACATACAATCATGTCATGCCCAGAACCCTAAAAGACACCTCAAACTTTCCGTGCTGAAATTGCATTCAAATGCCTTTTTTTTTAAAACGCATCGAGATCTCTAATTACAATTCTCTATGAGGGCTCGGGATGCATAGATTCTTTAAGTTCATTCTTTATCAACTTAATCATCTATCACTCATTTTCATGTGAAAGGCAATTCTTTTTTGTGGCAGCAGAATAAAAGTTAAAAAAAACAACAAAAAAACCAAAAACAAATCACCCTGTAGGAAGTTTTCCGCTCTCTTCGGATGCCTGGCATCAGACTAATAAAATCTAAACAGCTCTAGTCAAATCGTATTCGTGATGTCGCTAAATGGGAACATGCCGCTTAACATAATAGGCAATTTAGCATATAAATATGCCCCATAAAAAAGCCGTGATGTCGGTAGCACGGAACAATAAATGTTAACCTTCGGGCAAGCTGTTATCAACGGGCTGCGGGGCTCCTGCAATTTTAATGAACTTGTTTGTACATACCATGTCTCGCGTACCGGCGACGGAATGACTTTAGGACCAAGAGGACGTTTCTTGATGAAGATAAATGGTGCATTTAAACGCCTTTTACCAGATGGGCTACCAATTATTTTCTCGACTATAGATCTGTTACTTCTTCCGCTGATACTTCTTGCTGTGTTTTTTTTTTTTTCTCTTTAACTTTGACAGTGCAAAAAAAAAGCATTAAAAATTCATTAAAATGTTCTAATTCATCATGCATTTTATCTTTCATCGTGGTTAAAAAAAAAAAAAAAGAATAATAAAAGAAAAGAAAAGGCAAGAGTGCCTACCCTGGAGATATTGTACTAGAACTAAGGTCGAAGAATGTATATCTTTTTCTTTGTCAATAATGAGCCTCATTACCATTGAAATGCTGATTAGATTCAATCAAGCAAGGTTTTTTTCTCCTCCTTATTCCACTTGATTGAAAATTGACAGGGGTCCTTGGCTACGGCTCTGCATTTCCGATGCCCCCCCACACCCCCTTTGCCTTTACTTTCCGCACCGTGCCCCGTCAAAGAAAAAAACTTTCTGATTTCGCCTTATCTACGCAGATGCTAATTACCATTCAGGAAAGGTTCCTCTCTCACATGCCTCCGCACCCAGAGCGCGTTTTTGATTTCACACCGACCAGACTTGTCAATTAAAAAGGAGGGGAAAAAAATTCAATTTGCACGTTGGAGGAAGCAGGGAGATGGTTTGGCTGCAAACAGTTTGGAAGGGTGAGGTGTACACTGCTGTCTTGTAAAAAAAAAAAAACACTCCGTCTTATGCCTGATAAACAAACATGATGGCGGCAGGATAAACATATTTTATGCGCCGCCGAGGTATAATTATCTTTCATTTTACTTTTTTTTTCTTTCCTCAATAAGTTTGATCCTCTTTTTAATGGTGGACTTTAAAAAAAAAAAAAAAAAAAAGCTTTAGGATCTTCTTTTTATAGGGAGCGCAGTTAAGCTGCTCAGTACTCAGTAGTACAGCTGCAGACTTTCAGCCAGAGATTGCTGTAGTGTAGCAGTTCACTCCCCTACTTTAGGGCCCATTCACACCACATCCAGGTCATCTCCAGACCAGACTAGATTGTTTCTGGATCCAAAATGCATCCTAATGTATCCCTATGCTATTTCTTGCCTTTGATCACACCGGCGCAGTCCGTTCCAGACCAGACCAGACCAGAAAAATACTGCAGGTCTCATTTTGTCTGGTCTGGAATGCACTGGAACTGCAGGCAGGTTCACACCATTTTCTGGACCAGATCTGGTCCGGAAAATGGTGTGAACCTGCCCTCAGCCAATGGACTGGTGATGTGGGAACACCTATTGCTTTTTGCATGAGGGGAGTTCCTGAGCACACCCAATGAAGGCTCCTTGATGTATCGAAGTGTGAAAGCTATGACATTTCTCAAAGCCACCAAGTGGATTCCAAAGGAGAAAACGTATGTGGAGAACCCTCCAGAGTTCAGGAGTTGTTATTGTAGGGTACTGTCAATGCTTTTATTGAAGGGTACTGTCAAAGAGATTCTCGTCAGTTTTGTGTTTCCAACTTTGTGGCAACAGTTGAGGGAAAGTCCATGACTGACCCGTTGTAATAGACTCACCTGGGGGCCGACTGTAGCAAACCGCCGCCATCCAATCACAGCAAGGCATGCCGCTCCTCCTACTTCCTGCTCAAATGCTTTAAGCCTCACTGTTTGAATTGCTCGGCGTTCTGTTGTCTTCAGCATAACGCTGAACAATTCCGGCTCGGCCACAAACCTCACTACTTACCTGCTGATCCTGTCAGTGCCTCTGACACACCCCACCATTCGTCACAGCAGCTGCTACCACAGGAGACCTGCCTTAAAGGGGACATGAGTGTGGGTAAAAGCTACTTCCATAGAGAGAGCCATTAGCATCAGCACTGGACTTACCCTCTAAACCTAATAATTGCAAGTATTCCCTCATTCATGATCTGTTTGCTATTCTTGTTGGGACTTTGTGTTCTTGAAGCTGTGGTACTGGCCATATTCAGGCATATGAACTGCTATACTAAACTAATGTGATAAGTCTGGGGTGAGGAAACCTTAGAGTGCACATTGTACTTTCTGGATTATATGGACTGTTATGCTGAAATACTCTGATATCCTGGTGTGAGGAAACACTGGATTGCACATGTTACTACTATTCTGGCATATGAACTGCTATACTAACCTAATGTAATAAGTCTGGTGTGCAGAAACATTGGAGTGTACATTATACTTTCTGGATTATATGGACTGTTATGTAAAGCTATTCTGATTGTCCCGCTGAGAGGAAACACGGGACTGCACAAGTTAATATTATTTGCTTATATAAACTTCTATACTATACTAAAGTAATCTGCCTCAGACTCTGCAATTGTGATCCAATCAGGTAATTACCCTATTTTCTCAGCATTCGTGACACCTGTACACAAAGCCTGCTCCATGAAAACATGGTTTGACCAGTTTGTTGTGAAGGAACTCAAGTGGCCTGCACAGAGCCCTAACCTCAACCCTACTGAACACCTTTGAAATGGATTTGCACAGCGATTGTGTGTCAGGTCTTCTTACGCAATACCTGACCTCAAAATGGTTCTGGCGACTACATTATCACAAATTCCCACAGGCACATTACAAAATCTTGTGGAAAGCCGTGTCAAAAGAGTGAAAGCTGTTGTAGCCGCAAGGGGGAGAGGGAGGTAACTCAATATTATTGGTCATGGTCCAACAAGCTCATATAGGTATGATGGACCCACCTCTAAGGAAACCTAGGCTCTAAAGTGACACTGCACTCAGGAGTTAAACCCTAAAAATGCATTCAAGTACCTTAACTATTGAGCAGCCACTCATCAGCACTGGCATGTTAGGGTGGGGGGAAGTCTTTAGTCCTATTAAAGTTCTGATACCTTAATATAGAGTTACATAGGGCTGTCTACTAAGGGTTATTGCGGGCCAATAGGGAGCCAGGGTAACAGGAAAGTGACACTAAACTCCGGAGTTAAATCTTAAAAATGCATTCAGGTATCTTAACTATGAACAACAATGTATCTTATTTGTGTATCACTCGGCTGTAGATCCTCAAATCATCTCTGAATTGGCGCTGACACTGTCCTTCCTTCTGGAGGAGGGCTACTTCTGTTCCCCATGGTCCCTGTGTGTGATGTAAAGTAATCACCGCTCCAAGCTCGCTTCTGTGATGGACTACAATTTCAAAACAAATTAGTAAACCAAACATGAGACTGTAGTCCATCAGGGGAGTGAGCTTGGAGTGGTGACTACTTACTATAACACACACAGGGACCATGGGGAACAAAAGTAGCCCCCCTCCAGAAGGAAGGACAGTGTCGGCACCAATTCAGAGATGATTGGAGGATCTACAGCCGAGTGATACACAAATAAGATACATTGTTGTTAATAGTTAAAGTACTTGATATCGCCTTGCTAGATATTCACTCTTCCCATTGTGTCTGCTGGTCAGAATGTGAAGGGAAATCTTGCTGACGTGACAAAGACAAACAAGCTAGGGGTCCTAATCATTCCCCGCTATATCCAAAATATAAAAAATAAACATTTTGGCGCCCATTCAGGCCTCGGTTCCTCAATGCGCCCCTCTACCCGCCAAACAGGACCCCCCATGGAGATTGGCATACCTGCAGGCTGTATACAAAACAAGCGGTGGCCTCCCTGCTGTACATTTGGCTCTGCTTGCCCGAAGCAGGGCTAAATGTAGAAAACAACTACCCGCCCGGCGCCCAGAACTCCATGTCCGGGGCATCGTGAGATAGGAATTCCACACCCCTTCTGCTCCTCTACTCCCTGCTGCCCCGAGGCCGGGCCTTGGTTCGCCTTGTGGGAAATCCGGCCCTGCACACACGCATTAATAGGAAAAATGTGTTTCAGGTGTTAAAATTCTTTTAGCCACAACGCCACACTGAACTAGACAGGTGAAGCCACTTTAACACTAAACCCATGTATTCATGAGAAGAAATAGCATGCAAATGGAATTATAGTGAAGCTGTATTTTTTCTGCTTTGTGTGACTTTATTGGAAATGCTGTACAATTTAAATAATGCATTTTTTCATTAAAAATTAAATGCGTTGTTGATTTGATTTTGCAAGAATGCAACCTAGGTGATCGCGGAGGGAAAACTGCATTGCAGACAGTAATTGGAAGAATAATACTAAATATTGTATATTCACAATGGGGCTGTTTGATTAGTAATGCGTTGTTATTCAAAATAGATTATTTTTTTTCATAAAGCAGTCGGATTCGGCACCTGGGGTTTGGTGCCATTAAGTTTTTTTTAGTGCAGGACTTTCAAGTAGATGTAAAATCTATGCTAAGTGACATTAAGTTTGCTAAAGCAATGAGAATCGCAAACAACTGCTAATACAAAAATATGTAAAATACTTATTGTGTTATTATTATTTTTTTTAATCCTCTGTGGCACATCACCACCTTGGATCTCCATTTATTGTCTGTAGGCACTCCGGAGATGGCTACTAGTGATGGGCTCGGGCGTGTTCGCAAGCGCCTCGTGCCGAGCCTGCCAAAAAGCTGTCAGCGCGCAGGGCCAATCATAGGCACTGAGACATTTCCCGATCTCTGCAGCTGCCGACCGGGAACATGTGTCAGTGCCTGTGACTGTGATTGGCCCTGTGCGCTGACGGCTTCCTGGCGGGCTCGGCACGAGGCGCTTGCGAACACGCCCGAGCCCATCACTAATGGCTACAGGGTGGGTTTCCTGATGGTGACAACAGTAGAATATGTCTATGCAATCTTCGTCTTGTAGTCTCCAATGGGAGAGTGTGTAACAGTAACGTAAGAGATGATCATAGAGTTTTATGGCAGGATCACAAGGGAATACTTAAATGAAAGCTGCCGATATAAAAATACTAAAAATTACTTTATAAACTTTTATAATGTGGCAAAGCTCACGTTACCTTCAAGCCTCCAGCCCTCTCAGCACTTCCCCCTAGAGGAAGAACTTCAGTATTCTATCTGAATCTAGGGCATACAACTCTGCCGTCCTGGCTAGACTCAGACATTTTCCTCTGCCTGCTGCCACTATATATATATACAGTGCTTGAAAAATGTGATAGTGTCTCACCAGTCAGTCAAAAATTTCACCCGTCAGCATGACCGGACTATAGCCTTGCAATTTATGTTAAAAAAGTTTGGGGACAGATAGAGCTTTCTTTTGGAGGTATATAATCACAACGGGGGGTATTTTTTTTTACTATATAATTTAAAAAGTACCATAAATGTAAAAAAAAACAAAAAAGTTTCCCTACGTTACGTTATAAAACATTTATTCTTACCCATATTTTTAGTAAAACATAAAAGTCGGGGACACGTCGGCTAAATTGACACCAAACATGTCAAGCCTTAAAATTGCGGGCGCAAAAACGCCCACAGGCGACGATTAAAACGCTTTTACTGCTCATCAGTTTAGTGTTATCAGTGATTAATGGCTCTAAAATGATTGCTCTCACTCCGACGTTTGCGGCGATATGTAACATGTGCGGCACAATAGGTGCAATCGTCGTTTTCGCACGTAGGCGCACCCGACACATATCTGCGTGTGTATGTGGGGGGCGGGGGACTTAAAAAATGTTTTCTTTTTTTCTTTTTTTATGCTTTATTTTTTTTATGATTCTTTAATTTGTGTACTACTTTTTTTTTTTACACACAGCTTTATAGCTATAACACAGGGGGCTAGGAAGCCAATTTACATGACAGGTCCTCTTTATGGAGACATCAGGGGTCTCCATTACCCCTAATGTCACCTAGGGACCCCCAGAGAAACTGATGAAGCAGAGATCTGCTTCATACTCACAGACGAGTGGACAAGTGGATTTTTCAAGCCCTGTATATATATATATATTACATTCTGATATCTGTACATGTCTAAAACATGTACTTAGTAATAGCCGAATTTGCTTGGGTGAGGCGAGTTTGGTGTACACATCTAGACATCCTCAATTTATGAACTTTAATATGAAACTCATACAAGTCAATGGGAGGCAAATTGGGATTGGCAAACAAAGGGCATGGGGAGCTGGGCACTGCCCTGGGGGACAAGCACCAATGCCAACAAAAAAATACAACATCCAGCAAGGAGCAGCTCTTTTAAAAAGGATTGAAGGACAATAATAAAAATACAAAATTCTATTAAATAACATGGGGGATTTCCTAAACCTGCCTGTGAAGTGGCACACCAGTAGGATGTACTACAGTCTGTAGAAGCCTCCACCCCACCTCTCATTGATGAGGATAAGGGCCTCATCCCCACATCCAGTACACAAGAGCGTGTGACTTTCTGTGGGAAAGGGGAACTTAACAGGATTGGGAATCCCCCTTTAAAATAAGGGGCCCTCCAGATCTCCGGCCCTCCTCCCTACATGAATAAGTAGGGGGTACATTGTACACTTGGTTACTCATTCACAAAGAAAAATTTGTAGGGTTAAGCATTTTTTTCCTATAGAATAAAATGTTCTTCTAAGGCAATGCTTTCCAACGCTGCAGTGATTTTACTGGAGAATGAACAGAGTTGTCACCCGTTTAAAGGAAAGGAAATGAAATAAAAACAACAGATCAAGTGGCAGGATCAACAAGCAATCAAACTATGTTATGGGGGGGGACAGAAAAACAAAAGGTGCTGTGTTAATGCTACTGACATGTATGTAATGTAACATAAAAACAGGATGAAGTTGGACAGAGAGAAATTAGGACAGCGGCAATTTTGCTGGTTTGCAATCGGTAAAATTTCACATGGCGTTGCACTTGCCTAGGTGTATGGAGTGAAAGTAAGTGTAAATGTCACCAGGAGGGCCTAACATATTTCTTTGGACCTGGGGAACAATACAGAAAGATGATCAATGTTATTGATTAATTTCAAAATGTATCATTTTTCATTTTGTTTACACTTTTTTTCTTCACAGGTGTCTGGATAGAGTCACGGAAGACTGGATTCAGCCCCTCCGTGTAGATCTGAAGCAACAATGTACTAATAATTAGACATGTGCACTGCCAAAAAATTTGTTTTGTTTCGTTTCGTTTTAAATTCGGATTTGTGTTATTTCGTTTTTCAGGATTCGGGTGTGAAAGTCAATTCGAATTCGGAATTCGGATTCGGACGAAATTCGGTAGCGTTAGTACGAACGTTCGTTTCGTTTTCTGTTCTTATTCGTTTTGTTCGTTCGTTTGCAGCAAAAGTGACATTTGAGGGGGAAAAAATATTTTTCTCCTTCTCTAATGTCACTTTGCTCCAACGAACGAAACGAATAAGAAACGAATAAGAACAGAAAACGAAACGAACGTTCGTACTAACGCTACCGAATTTCGGAAATGGAAATTCGGATTCGTTTGCATTCGTTATGTCTGTAATTCGGAATTCGGATACATCCGAATGTCCGAATTTCTGAAAACTCGTCCGAATTTCGATTCGGAACGAAACGAATCGCACATGTCTACTAATAATAAGGAGAGGGATGGCACAATTCACCCTCTAAAAGACACTACAGTGTTTACTCCACAATGCGACCTGAGAATTAGCACAACACATGTTACAGTTTTGCATTCTCCCAGCACAGCCTTCCTGAGTGGGTATTTGTAATCAGTCACATGTATAGTAACTAGATGCTGGAAGACCGGAGGTCTAAATAGGGATCAGATAGCTATATAATGGCTAATAGCTGTCAAAGTCGATCCAACAATGTTTGAGGTCTGAATGGTGGAGGATCTCCACACAGAGCCACCAGTCAAGCATATCTTATTTGAACTGCCCCAGGGGGATAATGCCCCATGTCCCTATGTTCCCCAGTCCAGTAGTTACCTGAAATGTGCTAAGTCAATGTAATAACTGTCTG
>NW_017306697.1:1113160-1133084 GCF_000935625.1 Nanorana parkeri | reverse complement strand
TGTCTGGGAATTTGCCTAACTATATATGTATATATATATATATATATACATATATATATATATTGTACATTTCCTGAAGCAGTAGTAGCCCTATCCACCATAAGTGGAGTGGCTACTTAAGTTTGGTGATGCTAACACTGCAACCAGTCTGGCTGATTTTTAGTCTGGTATCATTTGGTTAATTCTAGGTGTTCTGTTATTGATCGCACCTACCCGTAGTGGGGTGTGACCCTGCCACAGAGTGGGACAGCCAATAAGAGAACATTAGGAGTGCCTATGCCTTCCCAGCCAATCACTAGGAGTTTCCTGACAAGTGGTGCATGCTGGGGAAGTATATAAATACTCAGGAATTGCCATGGGCTAAGTCTGGGGGTGGGATGTACAAGGTTGGAGAAGGTGACTAGGCCTCAAGCCTGGAGGAGGCCAGATGTGGACGCAGGCAGGGTCTGGAATTATCTGGAGAGGACCAGAGGAGCCCTATGTCTGCTGGAGGTGCCAGGAAGGCCAGGATGGCATCGACCTCAGAAACAAGTCTGGTGTGTCTGCCAGGGAAGATCTCATACCATTCTCTATTCAGCTGTTGCTCCTCTACACAGTGTCATCCTCTTCTTAACTAAAGTATTCCTTCACTGTGGAAGCCTAAAGGGATTGGTGAGTCTGGAGTCTATTTTTGCTATGGATGTCTAAACTCTTCCAGTTTTGGCATAAAGCATCTAAAAAGTACTGAAAGTGAGCGGCACCCAATTTACTGTTCACATCCCACAAATCGGTTAGGGATCCACCCCTGAATGTTAAGTACCAGCCTTCACTACCTTTGGGGCTCCACCACAGGCCACGGGGGGGGTGCTACACAAGCATTTATTGTTAAGAATGATTTAAAAATATTAAATAATATGTAATCAGAGCAGAAGTGAAAAGGTGTGCTCAGGCCTACAAATACAATGTCATTAATGGGTGTCTCTTGACTCTTGCTCTTGACAGATTAACAACATCTGTTTTCTCTATAGTTATATTTGTGTGCTTTGTGATTATAACACATTTTTATTTCTTTTTCCAGCCTTAAAAACCTTGAGAGGGCTGTTAACATCCATGGATAAGTCTTTGAATAAAGCCAACTTCTTTATAGTTTTTTGTTTTGTTCAGAAAATACTGTTGAGGGTCTTTAGCTTTCTCTCGGTCTATTGGCGCTTTTATATAACTTTAGTGAGTCAGATGTCATTATTCTAGGTTAGAAGTAGCTTTTAGTGGGCTTTCAATGAAATGTCAATAAATATGAGGCCACTTATGTTCCACCTCATAATAGACTACTTCATCTTTTCACAAAGAATGGTTCCTCTCCATTCACCATTAACTTCTGCTTTACTAAATAAAAGCCTTATCGGGGAGAGGTGTTACGCAATCAAATTATATGAATTGCAAAGTTGCTGAAACAAGAGCGGACAGTGATGAATAATTAGAAAAAGACACATATGTAAAAAGGATATGTAATGAGAGCGTGTGGAATAATATCTACAAATACCACTTCAGCAACAAGTGTCTCTTAAATCTTGCTCTTTATGGATGAATGGCGTCTATTTATCTATAGTATTGTTTGTCAGCATTGATCAGATAACACTTTCTTCGGCCTTAAAAACCTTAACAGAGCTGTTAACATTTATAGATACATCTTCGAATAAAGCCAACTTCTCTTCAGTTGTTTCTTTTTAGGAAAATACTTTTGAGGGTGCTTTGCTTTCCATCTGTCCATTGGCGCTTTTAGTTATGAATCAGATGTGCTTATTGTAGGCTAGAGGTAGCTTTTAGTGGACTTTCAATGAAGTGTCAATATATATATGCAGCCACTTATGGCCATTTATGTTCCACCAGATAACAGACAATGTCATCGCTCTCTGTTTGCCTGAGGACGGGACCACATGATCTCGAAACATTGCTAAGGAGATGTGTTATCTCAGTCAATAAACAGCATTGACTTTAATATCATGGAGTGCGAGTGACTACTTTCATCTATCTACATTTCACGGAGGCATCTGTTGTCACCACCACACCCACCCAGTTGGATTTGGGTTTTTGTCCGGTCAGGAGTGCGATGGGAAAGGAGGATTAAGTTTCAATATATATGCAGCCACTTATGGCCATTTATGTTCCACCAGATAACAGACAATTTCATCGCTACACGAAGAACGGTTCTTCTCATCACCGATGCCTACTGCATTTCTATTTGTATCAATAAAAATGTTACCGAGGAGTCGTGTTGCGCAATCAAATGATATGAAGCAAGCATGGAGAGCGATGAATGATTACAAAAAGGGACTATATATTGTGTAAATAAAAACATTATCCGCGAAGACTACATTACGTGAGTGCTCGCCAGTTTTACCAATGAAAGATTATTGTTAATGGATTGGAAATAACCCTCATTAGTGATGCATTTTAAAACCGATATACTGATCAGCCATAACTTTATGACCACCCAACTAATATTGAGTAAGTCAACCTTTTGCCACCAAAACAGCCCTGACCCATGAAGGCACAGACTCCAGTAGTCCTCTGATGCTGTGATATGCTGGCACCAAGCCATCAGTAGCAGATCCTTTAAGATGTGAGGTGATCGGCCTTCATGGATCTGACTTGTTTTTCTAGCACATCCCACAGATGCTCGATTGGATTGAGATTTGGAGAATTTAGAGGCAAAGTCATCACCTCAAACTCGTTGTTGTGTTCCTCAAACCATTATTGAACTATTTTTGCAGCGTAGCAGGGTGCATTATGCTGCTGAAAGAGACCACTGCCATCAGGGAATACTGTTTCCATGAAGAAGTGTACTTGGTCAGCAACAATGTTTAGATTGTATGTGTCAAAGTAACATCTACGTGAATGGTGGGACCCGAGGTTTCCCAGCAGAACATGACCCAAAGCATTACACTGCCTCCACCCACTTGCCTTCATCCTATAGTGCTTCCTGGTGCCATCTCTTCCCCAGGTAAGTGACATACATGTAACCGGCCAGCCACATGATGTTAAAGAAAATGTCATTCATGAGATCAGGCCACCTACTTCCATTGCTCCGTGGTCAAGTTCTGATGCTCACGTGCCCATTGTAGGCACTTTTGGTGGAGGACCCGGGTCAGCATGGGCACCCTAACCGATCTGTGGCTATGCAGCCCCATACAGAACAAACTGCAATGCACTATGTGTTCACAGCAGTACCTCTCCTCCTCAAGATGTTCTCAATCTTTCACCATAAATCAATCTGGAAGACTAAGAAAATATTGTGAATACAGGGCATCATGGTCCTACCCTTGAGCACGCTATCTTGCACTTACAATATACTGAATCATCATCTACGACCACCCAGGAAACGATTGAAGAGGACCCAGGGGGCCACATGACTGAAAAGGCAAGTAAAAGGTAAGTTGGACTTCATGGAAGGTTAGCGCACCTTCAACCTCATGTTCAAGGATAACATTTTGAAGAGGGTACACATACTGAAAGACACTAAACAAATCAAAGATATTCCAAGTCAGCTCTTTTATTATCGGCACCAAAGCCTCAGGTACCAATCACATGCAAACCTTCCTTGGCAGTCTGAACCGAACTGGTGATACAAAAAGAAAAGAGCATAAGAACTGAAGAATGTGCTGGATTTTTCTGGTTTTACTTCTTACCTAGAATGGATCTTTTCCAGTTTGCTCTTCAACCTTTTTACTGTCTCTGGCTGATGGCAGTGGTATAATAACTTGCTTGAGCCTTGAATCATGCACATTCAGAGACCTTTCTCCCCATGCTTCCTAAAAAAACACAGAGCAGATAGATAGTATAATCACAAAAGTTTCCATTTTTTTTAAGCTAGTTCTAGTTACAGGTCTGTGAGCCCTTACTGCACAAAAACAACATCTAAAAAAGCATAATCTGCAGACACAAGGGAAGAACTGTGTTTTAGGACATTGGAAGACACTGTGCAAAGCTCTAATCTCCTCTGTATCCTCCCTTATATCCTAATAGATTGTAAGCTCTTCTACCTTCTGTATCCTCCCTTATATCCTAATAAATTGTAAGCTCTTCTACCTTCTGTATCCTCCCTTATACCCTAATAGATTGTAAGCTCTTCTACCTTCTGTATCCTCCCTTATACCCTAATAGAGTGTAAGCTCTTCTCCCTTCTGTATCCTCCCTTATATCCTAATAGATTGTAAGCTCTTCTACCTCCTGTATCCTCCCTTATATCCTAATAGATTGTAAGCTCTTCTACCTCCTGTATCCTCCTTTATATCCTAATAGATTGTAAGCTCTTTTACCTCCTGTATCCTCCTTTATATCCTAATAGAGTGTAAGATCTTCTCCCTTCTGTATCCTCCTTTATATCCTAATAGAGTGTAAGCTCTTCTACCTTCTGTATCCTCTCTTATATCCTAATAGATTGTAAGCTCTCCTACCTTCTGTACCCTCCCATATACCCTAATAGAGTGTAAGCTCTTCTACCTTCTGTATCCTCTCTTATATCCTAATAGATTGTAAGCTCTCCTACCTTCTGTACCCTCCCATATACCCTAATAGAGTGTAAGCTCTTCTACCTTCTGTATCCTCTCTTATATCCTAATAGATTGTAAGCTCTCCTACCTTCTGTACCCTCCCATATACCCTAATAGAGTGTAAGCTCTTCTACCTTCTGTATCCTCTCTTATATCCTAATAGATTGTAAGCTCTCCTACCTTCTGTACCCTCCCATATACCCTAATAGAGTGTAAGCTCTTCTACCTTCTGTATCCTCTCTTATATCCTAATAGATTGTAAGCTCTCCTACCTTCTGTACCCTCCCATATACCCTAATAGAGTGTAAGCTCTTCTACCTTCTGTATCCTCTCTTATATCCTAATAGATTGTAAGCTCTCCTACCTTCTGTACCCTCCCATATACCCTAATAGAGTGTAAGCTCTTCTACCTTCTGTATCCTCTCTTATATCCTAATAGATTGTAAGCTCTCCTACCTTCTGTACCCTCCCATATACCCTAATAGAGTGTAAGCTCTTCTACCTTCTGTATCCTCTCTTATATCCTAATAGATTGTAAGCTCTCCTACCTTCTGTACCCTCCCATATACCCTAATAGAGTGTAAGCTCTTCTACCTTCTGTATCCTCTCTTATATCCTAATAGATTGTAAGCTCTCCTACCTTCTGTACCCTCCCATATACCCTAATAGAGTGTAAGCTCTTCTACCTTCTGTATCCTCTCTTATATCCTAATAGATTGTAAGCTCTCCTACCTTCTGTACCCTCCCATATACCCTAATAGAGTGTAAGCTCTTCTACCTTCTGTATCCTCTCTTATATCCTAATAGATTGTAAGCTCTCCTACCTTCTGTACCCTCCCATATACCCTAATAGAGTGTAAGCTCTTCTACCTTCTGTATCCTCTCTTATATCCTAATAGATTGTAAGCTCTCCTACCTTCTGTACCCTCCCATATACCCTAATAGAGTGTAAGCTCTTCTACCTTCTGTATCCTCTCTTATATCCTAATAGATTGTAAGCTCTCCTACCTTCTGTACCCTCCCATATACCCTAATAGAGTGTAAGCTCTTCTACCTTCTGTATCCTCTCTTATATCCTAATAGATTGTAAGCTCTCCTACCTTCTGTACCCTCCCATATACCCTAATAGAGTGTAAGCTCTTCTACCTTCTGTATCCTCTCTTATATCCTAATAGATTGTAAGCTCTCCTACCTTCTGTACCCTCCCATATACCCTAATAGAGTGTAAGCTCTTCTACCTTCTGTATCCTCTCTTATATCCTAATAGATTGTAAGCTCTCCTACCTTCTGTACCCTCCCATATACCCTAATAGAGTGTAAGCTCTTCTACCTTCTGTATCCTCTCTTATATCCTAATAGATTGTAAGCTCTCCTACCTTCTGTACCCTCCCATATACCCTAATAGAGTGTAAGCTCTTCTACCTTCTGTATCCTCTCTTATATCCTAATAGATTGTAAGCTCTCCTACCTTCTGTACCCTCCCATATACCCTAATAGAGTGTAAGCTCTTCTACCTTCTGTATCCTCTCTTATATCCTAATAGATTGTAAGCTCTCCTACCTTCTGTACCCTCCCATATACCCTAATAGAGTGTAAGCTCTTCTACCTTCTGTATCCTCTCTTATATCCTAATAGATTGTAAGCTCTCCTACCTTCTGTACCCTCCCATATACCCTAATAGAGTGTAAGCTCTTCTACCTTCTGTATCCTCTCTTATATCCTAATAGATTGTAAGCTCTCCTACCTTCTGTACCCTCCCATATACCCTAATAGAGTGTAAGCTCTTCTACCTTCTGTATCCTCTCTTATATCCTAATAGATTGTAAGCTCTCCTACCTTCTGTACCCTCCCATATACCCTAATAGAGTGTAAGCTCTTCTACCTTCTGTATCCTCTCTTATATCCTAATAGATTGTAAGCTCTCCTACCTTCTGTACCCTCCCATATACCCTAATAGAGTGTAAGCTCTTCTACCTTCTGTATCCTCTCTTATATCCTAATAGATTGTAAGCTCTCCTACCTTCTGTACCCTCCCATATACCCTAATAGAGTGTAAGCTCTTCTACCTTCTGTATCCTCTCTTATATCCTAATAGATTGTAAGCTCTCCTACCTTCTGTACCCTCCCATATACCCTAATAGAGTGTAAGCTCTTCTACCTTCTGTATCCTCTCTTATATCCTAATAGATTGTAAGCTCTCCTACCTTCTGTACCCTCCCATATACCCTAATAGAGTGTAAGCTCTTCTACCTTCTGTATCCTCTCTTATATCCTAATAGATTGTAAGCTCTCCTACCTTCTGTACCCTCCCATATACCCTAATAGAGTGTAAGCTCTTCTACCTTCTGTATCCTCTCTTATATCCTAATAGATTGTAAGCTCTCCTACCTTCTGTACCCTCCCATATACCCTAATAGAGTGTAAGCTCTTCTACCTTCTGTATCCTCTCTTATATCCTAATAGATTGTAAGCTCTCCTACCTTCTGTACCCTCCCATATACCCTAATAGAGTGTAAGCTCTTCTACCTTCTGTATCCTCTCTTATATCCTAATAGATTGTAAGCTCTCCTACCTTCTGTACCCTCCCATATACCCTAATAGAGTGTAAGCTCTTCTACCTTCTGTATCCTCTCTTATATCCTAATAGATTGTAAGCTCTCCTACCTTCTGTACCCTCCCATATACCCTAATAGAGTGTAAGCTCTTCTACCTTCTGTATCCTCTCTTATATCCTAATAGATTGTAAGCTCTCCTACCTTCTGTACCCTCCCATATACCCTAATAGAGTGTAAGCTCTTCTACCTTCTGTATCCTCTCTTATATCCTAATAGATTGTAAGCTCTCCTACCTTCTGTACCCTCCCATATACCCTAATAGAGTGTAAGCTCTTCTACCTTCTGTATCCTCTCTTATATCCTAATAGATTGTAAGCTCTCCTACCTTCTGTACCCTCCCATATACCCTAATAGAGTGTAAGCTCCTCCCCCTTCTGTATCCTCCCTTATACCCTAATAGACTGTAAGCTCTCCCATCTTCTGTAGCACTTATAAAGTAATCAGTTGTTTGATCTTCTACGTATTGTTTCCATTTATTTCTGATTCTGTAAAGGACATTGATAACAGTTATTAAAAAAATACCTTTTGCAGTTTGCGCTTTACCAATGTTAACTGAAACTTGATCTCTGGGTTCCCCCCAGTCACCCCCACCACCCTCTAACTAATTGCTGGTATTAGAAAACAGAATGTAAATCTCTAAGGCCTGGTTCACACCTGGGCGTTTTACAGCGCGTTCCTACGCTCTATAAAACACTCAACATGTGAAAACCAACAATTGCCTATGGGCATGGTTCCCACCTGGGTGTTTTACAGTCCCTACGCCCAAAGAAGTACAGGAGCTTCTTTGGGGCGTATTTGCCGCGCATATCCATTGGAATACAGCCAGGTAGCCCCCGGAAACGCGCGTTTGTTGAATGTTTTTTAACCGCGAATCGCGGTAAAAACGTGCGGCACGAAATGCGTGACAAACGCGCATATTCGATACGCCTAGGTGTGAACCCAGCCTAAATCCATGATCATGCGACGTTCCAGTCCAGAGTCTTCTCTCTTCTTCTGTTTACAGGAGGCAGGGTGGTTCTTTGGGTGTTCACATCACTGTCTGGATGACGTGGACACGTCCGATTGGCTATCCAGGGGTGGAGTACTCTCAGAACGCCGTGCTTAGGTAAGTATATATTTTTTTACAAGGTAAGAAAAAAAAATGTGCATGCTGGTTTATGGATATGGATGGATATCACTTTGCAGAGATTTCTTCTCACTTACTGTTGCATCTCCAGGACAAGAAGTGGAGCAAAGTCTCCCCAATAGGACATGTATACACAGGCTTGTAACCATTCCCTACTCTTTCCAAAACCAAAAGAACATGCTGTAGCTATACATACACTTTAACTTGGCATATAAAACCTGACTTTCTGTGCTAAAGCATACCGGTAATAAGCAGCAATAATAAGCAGTATTATATGGGCCATTTTTGCCCTTTGTAATCTTTGGTATTTCATATTTTGAATGCCATCAGTATTTCATCTCACTAGGAAGGCCAGTGAACCTCCCTAATCAGTATTACAGAGATTCTTACAGAGCTTTTCTAAATAGCACTAAGTACTGCAATATTGTATTTGATGGTTTCGACAAAGACATACATCGGAGGGACATTCTGCCGTTTTTTTTTTTGTTCTCGTGGATGGTAATGAATTACTTATGACTTCATGTTGTCACAATCTTTCTTTTCCCTGGTTGAATTGTGCCGTGTTGATCTGCAGAGTTCTGACAAGCTGACATTTGTGTTTCCCCACTACATTTTCACCGCGATCGCCTCTGACGTCCCCCGATGTTTTCCTACATCCCTTAAAATATCACAAAAAATGATGATCTGCAAAGTTTGTGAGAAGTAAAGAAAAGAAGATTAAAGAGAGTTTAACAAGTCAAAGTGGAAGTATTAAATAGAACAATGTGGTTTAACTGATATTTAAAGTGACATTAAACCCTCAGATTTTTTAACATAAACCAATACTGTAATGTGTGCCTTACTGTAATCCATGGTAGTTTCCCTTCTCTTTGCTGCTCTTCCTTTTAAATCCTCATGTCTTCTCATGCTTGGGGAGAACTTCCCTGTTCAGCTCAGGGCCTCTTCCTGTAGTGCTGGCTCAGGTTACAAGCCTATAGAAACCTATACACAGACACCATGTATCCATTCCTGAGACAAGGCAGTCTGCTGCAAAACAGAAGTTCTGCCCAGCATGAGTACAGATACAAATTTAAAAGGAAGAGCAGCAAAGAGAAGGGAAACTACCATGGATTACAGTAAGGCACACATTACACTATAGTTTTATGTTAAAAAATCTGAGGGTTTAATGTCACTTTAAGCTGTGAATGGAGATTAGTGAGTCTTTTGGGGAGAATTATCTGCCAGAATTTGCTCTTCTTCATCGTGGGGTGTCAAAGGGTAAAATCTGGCCTGCTTATAGAGGGAATCCTGTGATGTTCAGAGATTATACATTGGATTGCTTGTAAAGTGAGGTCTGAGCTGCTCAAAGAGTAAGAGCTGGTCTGTATGGACAGTGTGGGTTGGGATGCTCAATGAGGGAAGGCTAGGATCCTCAAACAATGAGACTTGGTTGCTCAGACAGTGAGGTTTTAATGGTGGTAGCAACATTAGCGATAAACTGTTTAAAATTAACTCCGTTACAAAAACTAGAGGCCATCACCTAAAATTGGTGGAAAAAAAATTCCAGCACAAGGGGCGAAAGGGGTTCTTCACAGTAAGATCAGTTAGGGTCTGGAACTCACTGCCACAGGCGGTGATTTCAGCAAATAATGTGGAATTGTTCAAGAAACTTTTGGACGATTTCTTAAGGGACCGTAATATACAGGGGTACGGGTACTCCTAGAATGAGATCCTAATAGGTTGGACTTGATGGACTAATGTCTTTATTCAACCTCAAATACTATGTAACTATATGTAACTATGTAACTATGATGTAACTGCTTATAAATGAGGTTTGGGTTGCTCAAAAAATGGAGGGCTGGGCTGGTCAGAGCATGAGGGCTGGGCTGCCCAGAGAGTGAGTGCTGGGCTTCACAAAGAGTGAGAGATGAGCTGCTTGAAGTGTGTTATGTACCTAGTAGAAGGCCAAAATGATGAGGGTGACTTCTCTTACTTCTCCTGCCCAAGTGCGCCTGGTGGTGAGACAGTGTAAGCTGTGGTGCAGGAGGGGCATGAGTGCTTGTGAAGACTTGAACATGCAACCTTAGCAGAGAAGGTGGCCAGTGGCACAGAAGATTTATTTATTACAGGTATTTACATAGTACCGACAATTTACGCAGCACTTTACATAGTTGCACATTCACATCAGTCCCTACCCTCAAGGAGCTTACAATCCAAGGTCCCTATCTCACATGTATACATAGATGGCCTATTTAGAGCGGAGCCAATTAACCTTCCAGCATGTCTTTGGAGTGTAGGAGGAAACCAGAGTTCCCTGAAGAAACCCACGCAAGCACAGGGAGAACATGCAAACTCCTTGCAGATAGTGACCCTGGCCGGGATTCAAACCAGGAACCCCCAGTGCTACAAGATAGAAGCGCCAACCACTACGCCAGGGAAAAAGAAGCTTGTCGAGACTTGAATGCGCATTTCAGCAGAGAAGGTGGCCAGAGGCACAGAAGATGAATTTGGATCTCAAGTAGTCGTCTGGGGTCATGTAGCCATCACAAGCCATGTGAGGACTAAAGTGGAACTATTGAATAATAGCAGAACTGTAACAAGTGGAATCAGGATTACTAGCAGTCCATCTGGAGAATGCCACATAGGAGACAAGAGCAATAGCAAAGTAGTGAACCATGCTAATGGTACACCATGCAGGCAGACATATACCAAGCTGTAGACAGAAGCCAGGTCTGGAACAGGCTGAGAACATAAACAGGCAGATATACCATATCAGGTACAAAATCAGAGTCCATGTGATAGGCCGAGGTCACAGAAGATGAATTAGGATGTCAAATCATTGTCTGGGGCCTGGAAAGTTTAGCCTAAGGACACGCCATGCAAGGGCTAAAGTGCAACTCTTGAATAATGGAAAAAAGTGAGTGGAGTCAAGATCACTAGCAGTCCATCAGGAGAATGCCACATAGGAGAGGCATCCCAAGGTCATCCCCATGCGGGCAGACAGATACCAATTTGTAGGCAGAAGCAGGGTTTGGAACAAGCAGGGATCTTCAACAGGCTGAGGTACTAAATCAGGTGCAGAGTCAAAGAGAAAGTCCAATATCAAGCTGGGGAAGCAGGAATCCATGCAGAAGGTACAGGGAAGTCCAAAGGGCAGGTTTTGAATGGAAGCCGAGTCAGTATAAGCAGACAATCCACAAGGCCCATGTCAGGTCACAGAGAAGTAGCTGAAGACCATTGAAGCTCATACCAAGCACACATGCACGCCCATGCTGCAAAGTGCACACGTGAACACGCAGACTCCTGCGTGCGGGGGCATACCCATCATTCACTATGAGCGCAGAGCCACACACTGGAACATGCGCAGAGACCCATCACGGCTGGCTTACAATAATTTCCTTACTGTGAGGATGGGGTTGCTCAGAGAGTGATAGTTGGATTACTCAGACCATGAGGACTGGGTTGTTCAGAGGGTGGGTTGTTCTGCTGAGAGAGGGATTGATGACATAGTTAATGAGGGAGGGCTGAGATCCTCAGAAAGTGAGGGTTTGGCTGCTCAGAGAGTGATGCCCGGGCTGCGTAAGCTACGAGAGAGGGCAACCCAAGATCCTGTACGTGACCACTGTTAGTTTTGCTAGACAGCTTAGTGTGTTATAGGAAGGACATTAGAAAATCAAAAAAAGACCGTCCATCTTGAAAGTGGCAGATGAATGAAGACCGACATTGTTTAAAAGTTGAACTGCCACATTGGTGAATACCTTTTCCTGGTGCCAGACTCCCTATTAAGCACACCATACCAATAGGTCTCCCTGGTTAGCTTCACTGCTGCCATATTACCAAGCTAGCAATGGTCGCGTGCCTGACTGAATTTCCACTCGCCAAATGCGAGCGGGCGAGTGGAAATTTTGAGCCCTGGTCTAGGTGATATATTCGTAATTTTCTTTATAATAAACGGCATTTCATTATAGACTTCCATAGCACAGAGATGATGGATGATTGCCTTTGACAAAGAAATATGGTGAGGCTTCCGTGGACTCCTGCGTATCAACCATTAAGTTGATTTATGTATTTTTACCATTTCTTGTGTCGCAGGATGAGTCTAATTAGCATGAGCCGCGTGCGGTGACTGACTGAGGCAGGTACGGCAGAAGTGGCTCTTCCGATGATTAATTGTATCAGATATATTTATATAATAAACAAAACATATTTATAGATGGACTCATGTGATGAAGTGCGATACGCGAGGATCAGTTTGCAGTGTGCGTGTGTCAGGATTGCGCTGTGATAGATTATTCATCCCAGGGATGACGATAAAACGTTGATTGTGACAGTTGAGACAAATCATGAGATTCCATATAATCTCTTAAGCACTCGGTTTTGACAACCAGCAAAGGGGACCTACAGCGCATTGCAAAATCACCATTGCCATTGGCTTCATATGATTCCCAAGGACACTTCGCTGTTTCGCCGAGTGCAAATCAATGCCACTGCGGAAGTTCACTAAACGACCCACTATATGCTCAATTCACAAAGCTTTAATACAAGGTTAAAAGAGAACTGTGGGGTAACCTTTTTATCCCATAGTTCTCTTAAGGATCACGGGAGGACATATTCTAGCATCCTCCTGTGACTCAAAGCTCAGAATATAGCGAGATCACCGCAGCCAGGACGGATCCCGACAATGCTGTCAAGATCCACCCAGTTGCGTAAGTGACAGCAGGCTCTGCCTATCTAGAGGCAAAGCCAGCTGTGCCCGCCCCTCCCCCGTCCATTCCTCCACTCAGCACTGGAGGATCGGAGCGTGGAGTGGGGGAATCCCTGCAGGGAATCCCTGCAGGGAACAGTGACTACCAGTCACAGCTCTCTGCAGGGAGATAATTGGAAAGTGAGCGAGCGACGGTATGCGTTCGCGCACTTCCCGATCTATAGAGCCGACCTGTGACAGTTTAATTGTCACAGGTTGGCTCAAACTATGAGGGTGAGTGAAAATCACTCATCTCATAGTTCTCCCTTAAGTATCTTTATTTTAACCTTTTGCCTCCAGGACTTCACTAGAGTCTCTCCCATCCTATGGAACTCTCTACCGCAACCGGTCTATCCCCCACTCTGACTTGTCTTTAGGCGACCTCTTAAGACTCATCTCTTCAGGGAAGCCTATCCCACCTCAACCTGACCGCTGAACCATCACGCTCTCAAATAATTCATCCCCACACACCTATCTCCTCATGTATCACATGCCCCTCCCTCTTAGATTGTAAGCCCTCAGGGGCAGGACCCTCCTTACCATCTTGTCTTGAATTGTATTGTAATTGTAATGTCTTCCTTATATTGTAAAGCGCTGCGCACACTGTTGGCGCTATATAAATCCTGTATAATAATAATAATAATTTTCTAATTCCATCTCATGGTCTCAACTAAAAATAACTGTCACTTTTTGAAAATGACCCCCCTCCCCCCCCTTATCAATGGTGTGTCTGTGTTGTCATTGTGTTATCAGAAGACATTTATCTCAAGACAATTCAATGCACATTAGGTAGGCACGGTCCACTGTTGGCACCATCATTGGAGTTCATCTAGACAAAAAATAGCTGTAAACAGGTTGCAAGAAATCAAGAAGTGAATTTTTTTTAACAATATACAGTTTTCCAGAGGATGGGAGAGACTCTAGAGAAGTCCTGGAGGCGAGTATAGGAGGCGTGGACAAGGGAGCTGGAAAGCAGGAGGTCAATGGGTAAGCGGAGGGGACGGTTAGGGTGATACTTTGAGACAAGGTCTGAGATATATCCGGGGGCGGAGTTGTGGATGGCTTTATAAGTGACTGTTAATATTTCAAATTTTATCCTCTGGGTGAGTGGAAGACAGTGCAGGGATTGGCAGAGGGAGGTTGCAGACACTGAGCGGTTGGTAAGGTGAATGAGTCTGGCAGCTGCATTCATGATAGACTGAAGGGGGAGGAGCCTGTGTAGTGGAAGGCCAATGAGGACGGAGTTGCAATAGTCAAGACGAGAGATAACAAGGGAGTGGATGAGTAATTTTGCAGCTTCTTTGGTGAGGAAGGGACGTATTTTGGAGATGTTAGGAAGGTGAAGGTGGCAGGATTTGGATAGTGATTGGATGTGGGGAAGAAAGGTGAGGTCTGAGTCAAGGATGACACCTAGGACCTTGGCATGAGGGGAGGGATGGACAGTTGTGTTATCAATCACAACTGAAATGTTGGGGGAAGGTGCACGGGGTGGAGGAAATATCATGAGCTCAGTTTTTGAAAGGTTGAGTTTTAAGAAGTGTGGCGACATCCAGACGGATATGTCAGCTAATAGATTAGTGACATGAGAGGACACTGAGAGGGGGGGAGTTGTGGAGTGGAAAGATAAATCTGAGTGTCATCGGCATAGAGATGGTATTGGAAGCCATGTGAGGTTATTAGTTGACCAAGGGAGTAGGTGTAGATGGAGAAGAGGAGGGGTCCAATGACAGAGCCTTGGGGGACCCCTACAGAAAGAGGAAGAGGAGGGGAAGAGTAACAATTGTAGGTGACACTAAAGGAGCGGATAGATAAGTAGGAGGAGAACCATGAGAGAGCAGAGTCTTGTAGGCCAAGCGAGTGGAGTTTTTTGAGGAGCAGCGGGTGGTCAACAGTGTGAAAAGCAGCAGAGAGGTCTAATAGCAAGAGTAAGGAATAGTGGCCGTTGTTTTTAGCGGTTATTAGGTCATTGGTGAGTTTTAGGAGGGCTGTTTCAGTGGAGTGTTTGGGGTGAAAGCCGGACTGAAATGGTTCCAAAAGGTTGTTATTAGCGAGGTGGCAACTCAGGCGGTTGTAGATTAGGCGTTCTAGTAGTTTAGAGGTGAATGGGAGTAAGGAGATAGGTCTGAAATTATTGAGGTTGGTAGGGTCCAGTGAAGGTTTTTGGGGTATTTGGGTGATTAGTGCATGTTTGAGAGGGGTAGGAAAGATTCCAGTAGAGAGGGAAAGATTGAAAATGTGAGTAAGAGAGTCTAGGATACAACAAGAGGGTGACTGAAGTAGTTTTGAGGGAACAGGGTCTAGGGGCAAGTGGTGAGGTGGGTGTCAGAGAGAAGCTTAGTAACCTCCTCTGTGGTGACCGGGTCAAAAGAGGAAAGTAACAAGTGTGAGAGAGGATCGGGTACTATAATAAAAGGGGCAGTTGATTGGACAGAGGCGATCTGATCTCGAATTGTATCTATTTTGTTTTTGAAATGAATGGCAATGTCCTGGGCAGTGAGTGAGCTAGTGGGTGGTGGTGGTGGAGGACATAGTAGAGACTTAAGGGTAGAAAAGAGTTGACGAGGTCTGCATGAGAGTGTGTTAATGAGAGTGACAAAATAAGTTTGTTTGGCAGCACGGAGGGAGGAGTTATATTTTATCAGGGCAGCTTTGTACATTGTAAAGTCTTGCAGAAGCCTAGTTTGCAAGGATATTGGTAAATGTCTTTGACAATAAGGGATGAGTAACATTAAAGCTTTTCATTTCCCTAAAATTTTACATAGAATAATAAGATTTCTACAAATGTTATCCATCTTCGCAAAACGCATTGAAGTCAGTGGGGAAAGCAAAATGAATGTTTTCCAAAGGTAAAGGAAACTCCTTAAATGGACGGGGGAGGGGGCGGGTACAGCTGGCTCTGCCTCTAGATAGGCAGAGCCAGCTGTCACTCAAGCAGCTGGGCGGATCTCGTCATCGATGTCGGGATCCGCTCCGGCTGCGGCGTCTCAGTATAACGTGAGCTGTAGCCTATATACTGAGCCTAGGGTGACGGGAGGACGCTAGTTTGTGTCCTCCCATTACCCTAAGGAGAACTATGGGGAAAAGACCTGACCCCATAGTTCTCCTTTAATACGCTCTCATTATCCTCATAATTTTATTTATTTATTGTAAAAGAGCTTTTTTTTTTTAACCGTAATTTTATGTTTCTATGCAACAATTTTATGTATCAGCTCCACACATATTCCTAAATAGGATTTTACAATCTACATAACAACTAGTAAGCAAACTGGTGAACGGGATATCTCACTAAACACCTGAACCGTTTCCTATTACATTTTGGATTCACAATTTTGATCTTTTGACCAATAATATCATAATATTAAAAAGTGATATATATGTTCATGTTTTTTGGAAATATATTTGGATTTGTCATCCACATACGAGCACTTTCATACTTATGCCAGTTGGGTTATGACCGTGAATGTCTCTCTACAAACCGTTAAATTATTATAAAAAGAAATAAATACATTGTAGCAATTATTAAAGCAATGAAGACATTGTAGGAGTTTCTTTTTTGTAAGTGGAGTTTTATCTGGTCCTGTATTTTGTTTTAGGTTCATATTTTTTTAATTACATAGTTACATAGTATTTGGGGTTGAATAAAGACATACGTCCATCAAGTCCAACCCATATAGGTCCACGCATCGTCTCATTCTTAGGGATACTGGTATCCCTGGATATTACGGTCCCTCAAGAAATTGTCCAAACGTTTCTTGAACAAATCTACACTCTTGGCTGAGATGACGGCCGATGGCAGTGAGTTCCAGACCTTAACCGCTCTTACTGTAAAGAACCCTCTTCGCCCATTGTGCTGGAATTTTTTCTCCACCAACTTTAGGTGGTGGCCTCTAGTCTTTGTAATGGAGTTAATCTCAAACAGTTTGTTGCCAATGTTGCTGTCACCATTGAACATCTTGTACATGAAAATCATATCCCCCCTTAATCTCCTTAATTCCAGCGTAAACATGTTTAAGGTCAGAAGCCTTGTCTCATAGCTCTGGTCCTCCATTCCCCTAATTAGTTTTGTTGCCCTCCGCTGGACTCTCTCCAGTTCAAGGACATCCCTTCTCAGTACCGGCGACCAAAACTGGACCGCGTACTATTGATTTACTTAGTTTCACAAATATCGGACGATTTTGGCATGCGATCGCGTTTTCGTCCGATATTCGTAAGCTTGATTTACAACCTCAAATATTGTACAATCGATCGACTTTTGACTAACCAGCAGGTTAGAAAACTTCGGTCGACCGTAAGATTCTCACAAGCTTGGTGATATTTCCGTACGTATTTTTCCATAATTCGTACAATCTACACTGTACATGCGCAGACGAAAATACGTGCGGCCGATTGCCACAATAGTAAGAACCAGAAGTCTTGCTGCACTCCTTACCGGAACAACCAAAAACCTGTGCATACGGGTGGGTGCTTGTAGTGACCACGGGTGGCACCGTGAGTAACTCAAATGAAGAAATAAAGTCACCAGCACACCAAATAGTCATGTAGCAATAGTCCATTTAATGACACATTGGCATTCAATGCAAGCACTTTTTGAGGCCCCGAATGGCAATGTGTCATTTAATGGACTATTGCTAAATGACTATTTGGTGTGCTGGTGACTTTATTTCTTCAGTCAATTACCACAATTTGTCCAGGTGCTTTCTTCTAATTGCCGCTCATCCAACCTTGCGATAATCGGGGCAAGATAGGGCCGCCTTACGAAAATCGTACGACGGTTCGATCATCGGACGAAAAGTGTCGTCCGATGATCGCAAGGTGTATGGGCACCTTTAATTGTAACACTTTGATGAACAGAGGTCATTTGAGCCTCAATGCCCAGACCAAATTTAGCAGAGTCAGCATACATCAGTTTACTTGACTAACTCTGTAAATAGCTCGCCTTTACACTAAAAAAAGTATATTTTTAAAGTTACTCGATGGCTTTTAGGTGGTACACTGTTTTAGGCCTCGTTCACACTAGGGCGTTTTGTTGCGCGTTTGTTGTTCACGCTGAAACGCATGCAACATAAAATCCCATATTCCTACGGGGGCCGTTCAGGCAAACGCGCTGATTCGCTTGGAAAAATACGCCTGGTGTTTGAAATAGTCCCTGAGCTTCTTTTGCGGCACTTATCAGAATTGGGTGCTGCGGTAGTCAACGGGTGGCAGCCGTAACAATCGTGAGCTGAAGCAGAGACACCGTCACTCCAAATTTGCAAAATACGTCTATTTATTGACGTGCATCGTGGTAAAAAACAACGAACGTTTCGGGGACACAAAGGATCCACTTCATCAGGTAAAACATACAGTATGTTGTTTCGGGGTCACAAAGGATCCCCTTCATCAGGTAAAACATATAGTATGTTTTACCTGATGAAGGGGATCCTTTGTGACCCCGAAACGTTCGTTGTTTTTTACCACGATGCACGTCAATAAATAGACGTATTTTGCAAAGTTTAACATGGGCTTTCAGGCACTTGCATGCGCTTTTGATGCGTTTTAGATGCGTTTTTGATGCTTTCCAGACCAGATCCAGAGCAGGTAAAATAGGGCTTGCCGCATTTTTTTCATCCGGTCTGGATCTGGTCTGGATCCGCACGCTGCGATGTGAACTGGAGGTCAAAATACCATGGGAATACATTGGACGCAGTTTTGATTCGGTCTGCACCTGCTCTGATCCGTACATGTCCCCAATGGACAACAAACCGCAATAGAAACCTCAAAGCTTTTGCCCTCCCCATCCAAAAAAGTAAAACATTTAGGCTAGAGTACCATATTAAAGCAAAACTCTGGGCATTAACCCCCCAACGCCCCCCCCCCCCAAATTAATTGCTAAGTAAGTAAAAAAAAACATATAAAAGTTCTAAATTGATGGTCATGTGACATGTTGGGTTCTGAGTCTTGCATCTTCTTCACTGCAGAGGAGGATGTCTCTGTCACTGTCTAGGTGATGTGGACACTTACTATTGGCTGTCCAGCAGCGGGCTCCAGAAAACTGCATGATGACATCACAAAGAGGCGGGGGTTAAAGTTGGCACAGACTGCAGTTCTGGATCACCTTGTAGAAGCGGGGCCAGGAGGGACTTAGGAAGCAGACTACACACAGTAGATGAGTAACAATATTGCCGAGGAAGGTATTTAAAATAACAAAATGTCCTGACCTGCAAAGATGTTCTGGTGCACTGATTAAAAAAATGGATGAATCCATTAAAGTAGCCTGACGGATAGGCAACAAGCCCTGAAGGAGGGGTCAACAAGACCAACCTCCATATTACTCCTAGCTGAAGTTACCTTAAATAGTTCCCTATTTGGTCTTCTGCATATTAAAGGAGAACTATGGGGTCAGGGCTTTTCCCTGATCGGAGGGTCGGAGCGGGGAGGGGGGAATCCAGGCAGAGAACCGTGACAGGATCGAGAGGTGAGCGAATGCCGGTATGTGTTCGCTCACCTCCCGATCTACTGAGCCGACCTGTGACAGTCTCATTGTCACAGGTCAGCTAGAAAAGCACTCACCTCATAGTTCTCCTTTAAGTCACGGCAAACACGGGACAAACAACTGTTACTTCTTCCGAGGTGGCAGAAACTTTGTAAGATGCCGAGATCCTGCTTTCATCCCCTTGCAAGTAGTCAAATATCATTGGAATGATGAAAAAAAGAATTGAAATAAAAATCTCTTTGGTCTCTGGAAAGGGTAAAATGGTCTACAAGCGTTTCTACAAGCCTTTGACAACTGCTACTTCTCCATGTACAGATTTCTTAATATATTTTTGCTTCCAGTTTTATTACTCCCCGAGGCAAAAGATGTAGTTCAAAGACACAGCAAACTTTTTTTCCTACTCTGTGCTGCCTTTCAGTTTGTCTGAAACATTCGTAACAGGATGCATGGGATGAAAAA
>NW_017306697.1:1112564-1112834 GCF_000935625.1 Nanorana parkeri | reverse complement strand
ATTGTAACAGGAATGATGGGATGAAAAAAAAAAAAAAAAAATCTATATCACACCCTCTTAGAAGTGGAGCTGATAAAACAGTACATTTGTGAAGCAGGAATATTAAACATAAAGGCAGAAAAGGCAAATGTACCCCAAAAAAATGTGGTAAGTAAATTTTAGCCAAATGTAGAGGTTCAGTTCTTGATCTACAGTGTAAGAGCAGGCTAACTTCTGGGACCTGTAGGCCCTGAAAACATGGCGTCTTGCAGTAAACCTGTCACTTCACCC
>NW_017306697.1:1104060-1112363 GCF_000935625.1 Nanorana parkeri | reverse complement strand
CCCCCCCCCCATTGTAATCATGTTCACTTTGGCTGCATTTCTCCACCATTCTGTTCACTTGTTGCAGTCGTTGGAAGTACCTGCCGTTTCTAAGTATGGCGGATGATTTGACTTTTTCACCTTCTTCCCAAGATGCATTGCTCAGTGGCAAAGCAGCTGATTGCCTTGCCCGAACACGGTCTTGCAGGGACAACCCCCCCCCCATTTTAGAGGTGTAGTGTTCTTTGTATAGAGTGTAAGTAATATGATCATGTTCAGTGGTCGGCCATGTTGGGGGTTGTAGTGTTCTATGTATAGAGTGTAATAGAATTGTATTATGGTCATGTCCAATGGTCGGCAATGTTGGGGGTTGTAGTGTTCTATGTATAGAGTGTAATAGAATTGTATTATGATCATGTCCAGTGGTCGGTCATGTTGGAGGTGTAGTGTTCTTTGTATAGAGTGTAATAGAATTATATGATGATGGTGTCCAGTGGTCGGTCATGTTGGAGGTGTAATGTTCTATGTATAGAGTGTAATAGAATTATATGATGATGGCGTCCATTGGTTGGCCATGTTGGGGGTGTAGTGTTCTATGTATAGAGTGTAATAGAATTGTATTATGATCATGTCCAGTGGTTGGCCATGTTGGGGGTGATGATCTGTATATTGTATCAATGTATTTTATTATGATCATGTGCATGTCAGTATGGAGCTGTAGTGTGTTGGATATACGCAGGATATAACACTTTCCTTTTATTTTATCTAATTGAAGCTTCTAAATATAACAGAACATATTAGTTTAATTGATGAGTGCTCTATATATATTGGATGCAAAGTTCAAAGCAATTTCTTTGTAGGATTACTCATACAACATAGTAATCAGTGAGAACCTCAGCTGGATGGCTCAGCGCTGTTGACCCCTCCAGATGATACATAGGCTCCGAGTAAGTGAAGTGTGAGATGTAAATCCAAGAAACAATGTTACCTTCAAGGTCACCTTCACACAAACCATTAATACAGATGCATCCCATTCATTTCAGGAGGAGTAACCTATCTACTCTTCTGTCCTGGATGGATGAAAGGAAATACGGCTTCATGAAGGCAATCTGAGATAAGTGGCTGATCCAATGTTTACATGCCAAGTGATAGCTGGTGAGATTTACAAAGAGCCAGGCGTTCCCTCACCCAGCCCGCCACTTCGGTGCATTGTTCTTTATTTCGCAATTGCAAAAAAATCGACATTGTTTTATAGTAAATTTCCATACATTAAAAACATTATTGTGGATAATTAGGCTTGAACTCTCCATCCAGTCCTAGGTGTACACAGCTCTGCCACCCAGCACAGGAGACCTGATTTTTCTCTCCTGCAGTTCAGTAACACTTGCAGGTCTTGTCCTTCCCCCAATCTGTTACTGGACAGTAAAGGGGAAACTGATGAGCTAATTTCTCTATCACTCTCCCAGATAGCAAGCAATTGAGCTGCAAGTTTGAAAATGACTTGCTAAACTATTGTTTGACTTGCCGAGCTTCACAATTTTGTTGCACAATTACAGCAAGTCTGCATTGCAAGTCTCCAGACCAGCGAGCTTGCAGAGCTCTTGCTAAGACCTGCAGGACTCTTACCGTAGACTTGCAAAGCAAATGTGCTACAAATTCAAAAAGTGTCAACTAGAACTTGTGCTGCGAGTGTTCTGCAAGTCTACAACTTGCCAGGAATGTGTGCAGCAAGTTAACAAGAATTACAATTTAACCCTGACACAAGTTTGTGGCAAGTTATCCTTGCTATCTGGGCTGCTGTCTCCTACTATCAGTATGTTTCTTACTAGCAAATGAGCACTGCAGTTCAACTGACTGGCACCCCTAACACCTACTGTATTTTGGGGTGGGCCAAATAATATTAGCAAAATTGCCAATTTTGCTGTAGGGAAATTTCCATTTGTTAATTGATGCAAACTGTTCATTGATACCCATATACAGTTTATCCCTAATAATTTAAAAGCTACGTTAGAGTTTAGTTTTCCCATCACAGTTTCACCCTTATTGAGGATAATGCCTTAGTCAGCATTTCATTTTACCAATGAAAGATTCTACCTCTAGTATTTCTTCTCAGCGTTCCTTTTCCTCCTACCGCTTCACCTCTATTGGCCAATTAGATTGTAAGAACAATCCTGTGCTGTCCCCTGATCAATCATCTCCTCCTGTGCCTCTCTTTGCGTTTCCATTAGCCCACTGAAGCCCTCCCCCAAGGATTCTTGATCTGCCCCTACCAGTAGCCAGAGATCTCATACTCCCCCCAGCTACTTGCTTGGAGAAGGAGAGGCTGTAGGCCGTTGACAGGAGCACAATAGCAGCAGCCGCCTGCTCATGGGCCCCACCGCTGCTGGTGATGAAGGTCTGGCTGCTCAGCACAGCCACATTACATAGTATAGAAGCAGTCACATATAGGGACATCTTTCCAACGCTCCCTCCCAACACACAGTGCCCCCTTACAATCTCTGGCAGCGTGAGTGGGCAAAGGTGTGGGTTCTGTGCAGAGAGAGAGTGCTCTTATCGGCATCCCTACAAATCCCCCCCCTACTATGCCAGCCAGTCTCTCTCCACTATCACCCAACCCCCATCTTGCAATGTAAACTCCCACCCTACTGCAATGTTAGCCAGCCCTCTTCGCTATCACCCAACACCTCCCCTCCCGCTGAGGCTGCCCCCCACTGCATTCTAAAGCAACCCCAACACCATCTTTCTTTAACCACCTACTGTGCCTGCAGTGCGCCTTCTTTCAGCATTCACCATGCCTGCAGGCCTTCTTTTCTTAACCATCACTGCACCTACACCCACCTTCTCTCACCATCCACCACACCTGCACTTTCTCTACCACCATTGCACATGTACATGGCCTCTCACCACTGCACCTGTATATGCTACTACTAATGCAATTGTGGGATGCCTCTCTCTTATCACTGTTCCTGTGACCATCATCACCTTGTGTCTGCATGCCCCCTCCCTAGATGTTACCATTGCACCTGTACACCCCCATCCCCAAACTCTTATCCTGTGACTCAATGCACACTCTCCCTCTACCCCATCATCATACCTGTACACTGACCACCTGCTCCAACCATTGCCCTGCTCCCAAAGCCATCTGATCCACATAAATCACTCTATCCCTCAACTTTCAGTCCTGCACCTGCACTACCCCTCCCACATTTCACCACCAAGCCTTCACTCCCTGCTCTCACCACTGTGCCCTAACCCCACCCTTGGCTACACTGCATCTCTACACTCTCACCTATTCCTACTCTCATCCCCCCATCATCACTGCACCTTTACCCCTTCTCTCACCAATGCACCTTCACTAATCCCACCTTACCTTCACAAACTAGCGTCCTCCCGTCACCCTAGGCTCAGTATACCGCGAGCTGTAGCTTGTGGTATACTGAGACGCCGCAGCTGAAGCGGATCCCGACAATTATGTCTGGCTCTGCCCAGCTGCGTTACTGATAGCTGGCTCTGCCTATCTAGAGGCAGAACCAGCTGTACCCGCCCCCTCCCACGTCCGTTCCGCTAGTCAGCACTGGCGGATCGGAGCGGGGAGGGGGGAATCCAGCCCCTCCCCTGTCACGGCAGAGAGCCGTGACAGGATCGAGAGGTGAGCGAACGCCGGTATGTGTTCGCTCACCTCCCGATCTACTGAGCCGACCTGTGACAGTCTCATTGTCACAGGTCGGCTAGAACTATGAGGTGAGTGAAAAGCACTCCCCCCCTCATAGTTCTCCTTTAAGCGTGCTGCAAATGGTGGCTCTAATTTATTACAACCTTCATCTTGAAACATATATAGCATTAAATAAATTGAGAGTAGCTATATCTGGAGGCTGCCCATTACTTGAGACCTTAAAATTATTTTCTTTGCCCCAGGACTGACTTTGCAATCTTCCCTACACCCAATACCCCTGTAAATAATCCTACCCCTCTGTTCCCACCATCGCACCTGCACCACCACTATGCTCAAACCACCCCCAACCTTGCCCCTCCTGGAATGGACGCACTCTCACTAGTTATCTTTAGAAAGCTTGCGTTTGAACTTGTGAGTTTGCTTGAAAACTTTCTTGCATGTAAGAGCCATCACTGTCAGTTAAAAAGCAATGAAGAGCCTAAGACTCATCGTTCACTGAGCGTTTTAAAGTGAAATATCAACGTCAAGAGCATCCAGCCGTTAACAGTCTTTAAACAAGGCTCCTTGGCATCTTTTTTCATCTAAACGTAGCAGTGTGCCAGATGGCACCGTTCAATTTTGATGTGAAATTAAGAAAAAAGGGACTTTGAGACAAGTTTACACGAGGTCTTCCATTACTTTTAAAACCTGCCTGCAAGAACAAAGGCTTTGCGATGATAAGGCGACATATCTGATGAACAAAAAAAAAAAGAGGAGCAATAAAGAGGAGAGGAGAAATAAAAGTGAAAGGTTTTAAAAGTTCAGCACAATTCCCCCGGAACAGTCTCGCAATTTTACTCTCTGTAGTTTCGGCGCCTGAAAAAAAAAAAAGCGCCAGCTCTCTCTGTTGACTCGCCATTGATTTCCGACGCCCTCGTTTTCCTCCTTGTTAATTTCGCTGCCTCAAAAAAACTTGTAGTTGTTCTGGAAGTGAAGACAAAATTCAGACAGCTTTAGTTACTGTGCAGTAAAATAGGATTTTTTTTTTTTTGCTGCGGTACAAAAGAGATAATTTGCCGCGTTATGGAATAAAGATTTTTTTTTAATGGTTCTGGATGGTGAGCTATTTAGACAGAATACTGGAGGCCATAAACCTCAAGGTGATAACTGAACAACACTGCCGTGTTAAAAATCTTCCCAAACTATATATCATATTTTTTTTAAATAAAAGCCTAACTTCACCTTGTTGAAAAATGATAAATAACCATTGCCCAGCACTTTCTAGAATCTAAGGATCTCTCCCTGCAATATTTGTGTAGATTTACCACTCCAGACATCCAGCAATGCTCATGACAGCTGGGCATCATTCAACCCACTTCCTGTAAACCCCGGCTGTCATGGACCCTCCCTCTGGGGCAGCATCATCACGCAGCCTGGGCTCACAGTACTCATACACATAGGTACAGGATGCAGGACCATCCACCTCCATTACTGAGGAGGAAGAAGGACCTGTGTTATCAGCGGACCAGCCTAAAAAGTGCACGGATGCTGAATATCAGACAACAAGCATCATTCAACACGCTTCCCATAAGCCCTGGCTGTCATGGACCCACCCTCTGAGGTAGCATCATCACGCAGCCTGGGCTCACAGTACTCTTGGAATAAGCTACAATCACATCACACAACATAAGTCCATGAGGCAGGACCATCCACCTCCATTACTGAGGAGGAAGAAGGACCTGTGTTATCAGCGGACCAGCCTAAAAAGTGCACGGATGCTGAATATCAGACAACAAGCATCATTCAACACGCTTCACATAAGCCCTGGCCAGGGATCCCAACCTGAAAGAATCAATTTCAGGGAGGTGTCCCTCTCATTTCAGGGAGGTGCCCTCCCCCTCCCCCCATCCGCGGAGGGGGGGTTAGGAGAGAGCACCCCCCTGAAATGATGGCAGATAGCACAGTAAGCAATAGCTTCTTTGCTATCTGCAGGTTTTTTTTTCTGATTTTGTTTTAGTATTCTGACAGTTGCAGTCGTCGGAATAATAAAAAAAAAGGCATAAGAATGCATAGCTAGATTCCTATTGGCTATTGCACTTTGCAATAGCCAATAGCAAACTAGCTAATGCACCCGCCCTCTGCTGCTTTCAATCCCCAGAAGAGGACCTGATAGAAAAATTCAGGTCCCACTCTGCTGATTGACAGCAGCAGTGGGCGGGTGCATTAGCTAATTTGCTATTGGCTATTGCAAAGTGCATTAGCCAATAGGAATCCAGCTACTGTATGCATTCTATGCCTTTTGTTTTCTTTTCTGACTGACGGTCAGGCCGCGGCTCCCGATGTCAGAAAAAAAAACAAAAAACGATCGCAGGGAAAGGTTTATCTGCTCGATCGAGCAGATAAACCTTTCCGGGAGGAAGGGTTTCTCTCCCGGGCGGCCGGGAGCCGCTATCCAATAGCGGGAGACTCCCGGAGCGTCCGGGAGAGTTGGGATGTCTGCCTGGCTGTCATGGACCCTCCCTCTGGGGCAGCATCATCACCCAGCCTGGACTTGCCAGCAGGAGTTTTTTTCCAGATGGCGTCAGTACGCATGCATGCACCTGACTGTGACATTAGCCGCGCATGTACACTCACAGGTGTTGAAGAACTTGACAAGTCAGTTGTTAATGCTGTGTGCGCATGCGCTATGCTGTGGTATAGAAATCCTCTGGAGCCAGTGGTGTCACTAGGGGGGTGCGGCCTGCACCCGAGTGACACCATTGGAGGGGTAAAAAGAACAAAAGCATGGACACCGGCACTCCAATAGCTGATTAAATACATCTATTTATTAACGTACTTGCTGCATAGCGAATACACTTAATGCAACGTTTCGGGGTCACAAAGGATCCCCTTCATCAGGCAGAAACAAGTCAACATCACTTGTTTCTGCCTGATGAAGGGGATCCTTTGCGACCCCGAAATGTTGCATTAAGTGTATTCGCCATGCAGCACATACGTTAATAAATAGATGTACTTAATCAGATATTGGAGTGCCGGCGTCCATGCTTTTGTTCATATAACGAGGCGGTTGCCATCCGCCGACAACCACAGCACCCATCTTATCACATTGGAATAGCGGCATCTGAGTACGGTGGGTATATGGACTACACCATTGGAGGGGTGACACCAAAATGACTGAATGCCATGGACCGAGAGCCCAACGGTTGCAGGAGAGAGGAGGGGACATTTACCTGGCGGGATAAGGTATGCCACCTGGTCCCCTCCTCTCTCCTGCAGGCCGCCGGCAGGTAACAGAGTGTGACGTCATCACGTGTGCTTGATGACATCGTGGCAGGGTGTCACCCGGTACCCGCTCCGGGTGACACCCTGCCTCGGGACTCCCACTGTCTGGAACTTACAGCTGTGGTGAGATGATAGTAGCTCAGAATCTCAGTAGAGATGGCAGACAGGACTCAATCCATATGACACCTTGAAAAAAAAATGGAGAAGTTTAACCCAAACCGTACAGATCTTTGCAACAGCGAACATAGGACAAAAGATCATAATGTCATCCACTCAGTCAAAGGACATGTGGCTGAGATGCAGACCAGAACATAATGAAGAAAGGTGGCGCTATCTACAAAGAGGGAAAACCTGAACGATGGGGAGGGGTGGAGACACACACGCTAGAGACATCTAAAGCAAATCATTTTTAAAGGTATATCACAACGCGTTTGTAACATGACAGAGAGAAACCTCAGAATGAACAGCATGCATGTAATCTTATCATTCTACCAGCGTCCAATAAAAGATCACTTTGGATTTTTGTATAAACAGCGATAAGATAAGTGGCTTGACCCACGTCTTCCACAATGATATTGATGATAAACGTCATCACTGTACATGGATTTTGTTTGCACAGCCCCTCTCCTACCCCTCCCCCCTTCTTCTGAAGAACGCAGCGCTGCATAGATCACGGTGATCTGAACAGCGGCGCGTTCGAACCCATAGCGACCCAGGCGGCCCGCACGGCATCAGGGTGGTGTCCTGGCCCGAGCCTCATAGCGGCCTCCTGGGTCGCTATGGCTATTGTGACGCCACTGCTTCTTCTAATCATATTTGCATAGTAAAATGAACAGCCGCGTGCTTTGTTGGAGCCTCTTGTTCTGCCCGTACAATGCATCAAAGCGGATACAATGTATTCATTTTGGACGGCTGTGCACGCAGCTCATGATACAGTCATATTTCCTGCAGATGGAGCTTAAACTAATTTCTCCCCAAAGAATATTCTTCCGTCTCTGCAATTTGGAACAAAAAAAAAAACGGCCTTGTAAAATTGCTATCACTGCACATGTCAAAATATTGTTTTGGAGTCGGAGAAATGACCATTAACACCGGTAATGTCGGCAGAAAACTAATTAAGATGTTATGAGAAAGACTTGTTAACTGGATCAGGGAAATTGCGTTTTTTGCTTCCCAGGGAAAAGGAAAGCATTGTCATTTTTCTAATTTCACAGAGCAAAGCTTTGTGCTGGAGATTGCAGCCGCTGGACGGTCAGACACTACGCGGGACTCACAGTCGCTTTGTTATCATGTGTGCAAAAAAAAATGGCTGTCATCATTTGTCAGCGGTGAGAGAAAACTACAGAGCTGAAGCCCTGAGATTATTTACCGTTTGTGGGTAAGAGCTAAG
>NW_017306697.1:1101713-1103425 GCF_000935625.1 Nanorana parkeri | reverse complement strand
GGACGCAGTTAGGGAAGGAAAAGGGGGGGGGGGGGGGGGAGTTACTAAAACTGGAGCAGACATAATCTGGAGCAGTCTTGCATGGCAACCAGGGACGTCCCTTTTATGAGGCGGCCTAAGGCAGTTGCCTCAAGTGACATAACTTTGTGTCACCTGTGGGGGGCAGCATGGCCGCTCTGTTGCACATAGTTTGCAGTGTGCCTGCCGCCCCCTTTCCAGCCAGAGCATCCCGGGTTAAAGGAGAACTATGGGGTCAGGGCTTTTCACTCACCTCATAGTTCTAGCAGACATGTGACAATGAGACTGTCACAGGTCGGTTCAGTAGATCGGGAGGTGAGCGAACACATACCGGCGTTTGCTCACTTCTCGATCCTGTCACGGCTCTCTGCCGTGACAGGGGAGGGGCTGGATTCCCCTCTCCCCGCTCTGATCCTCCAGCGCTGACTGGCGGAATGGACGGGGGAGAGACAGCCAGGAACCAGGAAAGAGAGCGAAGAGACAGCCAGGACAGAGAGAGGAGAGGACAGCCAGGAGAGAGAGAGAGAGAGTGAGAGGCCGGAGAGAGAAAGGAGAGACAGCCAGAAGAGAGAGAGAGAAGAGAGGCCGGAGAGAGAAAGGAGAGACAGCCAGAAGAGAGAGAGAGAAGAACAGCCAGGAGAGAGAGCAAGGAGAGACAACCAGGAGAGAGAGCAAGGAGAGACAACCAGGAGAGAGAGAGTGAGGAGAGACAGCCAGGAAAGAGAGAGAGAGAGAGAAAGGAGAGACAGCCAGAAGAGAGAGAGGGGAGAACAGCCAGGAGAGAGAGCAAGGAGAGACAGCCAGCATAGAGAGAGAGAGAGAGAGAGAGAGAGGGAGAGGAGAAAACAGCCAGGAGAGAAAGAGGAGAGATAACAAGGACTGACATCTTGTGTCTCTGATTCAGGGCCATATACTGCAGTGCTTGGTAAATGGGCCAAAGCACAAAGTGTCTGAGAAACTCACAAATTGTTTGCTGAGATCCAAGTTATTTTGGCTTGAGGAACATTAAGCGCGATATAAAAAAACTGGTTCATCCTGAACCCCCACCCCCGGCAATCCTGGCTCTGAGTGTATACATTTAGCATTGCACATGCAGTAAATTGTAGTCTATGTGTAAGAGAGAGAGAGAGAGATTGGAAATGTATGAACCGTCAGAGACAAGTCACAGCGGAGGTCTGCACCCGTACTTGTGCATGAAGCGCAGCTGCATACGAACAGGTACAGCAGGACCCGTGGATGCCCCTGTCCGTCTGACATTGTGACATCTTGTATCCAGGTTTCAGCTGGCTTGAAACCCGGACACAGTGCATACAGGACTCAATACCCGGACTGTCCATGTGAATCCTGGACAGATGGCAACCCTACCATAGATACAGTACAGTACGTATGTTTAGCCAACCTAACACAGGAATCGTGTTACTGGTCATATCAAGTGGGAAAAAAAATGAAAACAGCCTAAAGATAGGTAAATCAACCCTGTGCACTCCACATAAATAACGCTTCACATTGGGAAGCTATGACTAACAGTAAGCTCAATCAGGCCCGGATTTCCGACAAGGCCACCGAGGCCCAGCCTCGGGGCTGGCAGAGCGCAGAGGGGCGGCAGCGGTGACCTTGTGGGGAAGTTGCGGGCGCCGTTGTAAGGTGCCCCGGCGGCGGACCGTAGTGTGCGGCCGCAGTCCAATCACGACGGG